>NC_051392.1:24372060-24387060 GCF_015228065.2 Penaeus monodon | reverse complement strand
ATGATAAAACACCAAATGAGTTGTGGGAAAAAGGAAAAGAACTCCTGCTGAGCGCTGCTTAAGAAACTATCACCAAAAAGAAAAAGAAAAATTCTCCCTGGATATCTGAAGAAACACTAAGTGAAATTGAAACAAGAAGATGCCTAAAATCAAAGGGTATCAATAATCCAGTTGAAGAAGTAATTTACAAAAAACAAAATACAAAAATTCTAAGATTATTGCGACGAGATAAGGAAAAATATTTAAATGAACATTGCCAGAGAATTGAAAACTGTTCTATCAATAAGACAACTAAAGAACTCTACCAAGGAGTACGAAACATCACACGAAAATTTAAACCTACAATGGACACTATCAAAACTGAAGATGGACTTGTTTTATGTAATGGAAACGAAGTCAACGATAGATGGAATCAATATTGTTCCAACTTATACAAAAAATAAAGATCTAACAACAATATTAATTAGACTCAATGACAGCGAAGATGAACCACCGCCACTGCTAGACGAAGTTATAAAAGCCATAAAAAATTAAAAAATAACAAGAGCCCGGAATAGATGAAAAACAGCAGAACAATCAAGAATGCTGCGAAAGTGTTGAATACTTCTTCTACAAACTTTGTACAAAAATATGGAAAGAAAGATGGCCAGAAGACTGAGTAAAATCAGTCTTTACTCCCATACCTAAAAAAGGTGACGCACTCCAATGCAACAATAACAGGACAATTGCATTAATAAGTCACAGCAGCAAAATTTTGTTGAAAAAATTTTTGCTAAAAGAATGAAGTTTAAGTTAGAGAAGAAATTGCAAGATGAACAAGCAGGTTTACGGGCCCCGGAAAAGGTACCAGAAACCAGATTCTAAATCTGAAATTGATCATAGAGAAAAACAGAGAACATCAGAAAGACCTATACCTGTGTTTCATCGATTACTCGAAAGCTTTTGATATGTTGATCACGATATCCTCTGGAATAAAATAAACGATATGAGTTTCAAAACACATCATCCAACTAATAAAAGCCATGTAGACCAACAACAAGCAACTGTAAGAACCACTTACGGGTTAACAAAAATGGTTCGAAGTCAAACAAAGGGGTGCGACAGGGTTGCATTCTATCTCCGCACCTTTTTAATATATATTCTGAAACAATTTTGAGAAGTGCCCTAGAGAATTTTTGAAGGAACTGTAGATGTTGGAGGATACAAAATTTCAAATCTAAGATACGCCCATGATATAGTTTTTAATTGCCAGCAGTATCACTGAACTACAACAACTACTAGATAAGTTAGAGAAGCAAGCGAAAAGGCTGGCTTGTTTCTTAATGCCAGAAAACTAAGATCATGAAAATTCAAAGATAAATGGCAATGAATAAGATGAACATGTTACAATTAATGGAGTGGTTGTGGAAAATGTGAAAGAGTTCATTATCTTGGAGCGTTTTAACTAATACATATGATGATTCACCAGGATAAAAAGAAGAATTACCATGCCAAAACGCCCCAGTTGCTCTCAATAACATCTGGAAAGACCGAAGCATTACCTTACGGACAAAGCTGAGGTTATTGAGCTCATTAGATTTTTCCCAATTGCATCATATGGTTTCTGAGTGTTGGGTGCTGAAGTAGATAGACCCAAAAAAAAGATCAATATTTGAAATGTGGTGCTACAGACGAGTACTCGTATTTAAATGGACAGAAAAGAAAACAAATGATGAAGTGCTGAGAAATATATATTGTAAAGACCGGCTGTTGGACATCTTGAACAAAAGGAAACTAATGTTTATTGGTCATGTGATGAGAAGTAAAAGTATTGAGAAAAACATGCTGACAGGGATGGCGATAGGAAACAGAGGAAGAGGCAATCCGAAGACAAGACTGAGCGACAACATCAAAAAATATTTGCGGGCTGTCGATGGTACAAGTGGAAAGAAAAGCGCAAAATCGAATTGAGTGGCGAAGGATGGTGGAGGGGTCCACGGCTGCTCAAACATGGGATACCGTTATTGATGATGATGATATTATATATATATATATATATATATATATATATATATATATATATATATATAATATTATATGTATATGCATATGTACGTAAATATGCTTATGCATATATACACATATATACATAAATATATATATGTATATATGTACATAAATATATTTATGTATATATATATATATACATATAAAATAATATATATATATATATATATATATATATATATATATTATATATATAAAATTATATATATATATATATATGTATGTAGTATGAATACACACCCCACACACACACAACACACACACATATATATATATATATATATATATATATATATATATATTTTAAAATATATATATATATATGTATGTATAAAAAAAATATATATATATGGGGGTCTCACATGCTCAGAAAAATCTCTCACTGACAATATATATATTTTTGTGTGTATGTTTATATATATATATATATATTTTAAAATATTATAAAATATATATATATATATATACATATTATATATGTATATATATATATATATATATATATATATATATATATATATGTATATATATATATATATATCCATATATCCACTTCAAAACTTCTCATCCCTCCAGTGGCCAGGGGTGTTTCACTTGGACAGACTGAGTCGATTCACAGAACTTGAAAACTTTACGGACCCAGTTGCTCTGTGGGAGTCCTTCAAGCGCGAAACACTCGAAGCAGCTCAGGAGTCCATTGGCATATGCCTGAGGACAAGGCAGAATTTCATCTCCCTGAAAACACTGGAGTCCTCTGAAGCATGTCGCATGGCTTGGCTGAACGGCAATAATGCGTTGCTCTTTGGTGTGTAGGGCTTGGTCACTGCTGAGAAGTTACAAGGAACAGTTCATCAGGAATCTTGCTAAGGAGACTGAAGGCCATTATTGGTAAATGACCTTTGCCCTGCCTACCAAGCCCTGAGAAAGCTGAACTCTAAGTCCTTCTCACAGATGACTGCAGTCTGCTCAGTGGATGGACAGATCATCTCAGATCATGTTGGGGTTAATGAATGTTGGGCTAATATTTTGAGCAGCTTTACCAGGTAGACCCTCCAACAGTTAACTTGGATGCAAGTGGTAACACAATACCAGCTACCCCAACTGAGGTTAGGATGGCAATTTCTAAGCTGAAGAGTAGGAAAGCTGCAGGCATATGTGATATCCCTGCTGAACTGCTAAAGGCTGGGGGTGAACCTATGGCACAGGGTTTACATGCAGTCTTGACTGCCATCTGGCAGTCTGGTTCCATTCTCCCTGATCTGAAAGGGGATCGTTGGAACTGTAGCAACTACTGCAGCATTACACTGTTCACTATACCACATTCACCCACATTCTTCTGAAATGGATCCATGACCATCTACTAAGGTACCAGAGACCGGAGTATTCTGGATTTACTCCTGGTAAGTCCACAATAGACCGTATCCTAGGAATGCCGTCGTGAGTTTGGTTGTGGGTTGCTCGCAGCCTATATCAGCTTCAATAAGGCATTTGACTCAGTGCATCGAGAATTGCTATGGGAGATTCTGATACTTAGGGGAATTCTAACATAAATTATTGGCCTAATACCAAGACTATATACCGGTACTGAAAGTGCTGTAAAGTGTGGTGGAGGCCTGTCATCTCAGGGGTGAAGCAAGGCTTGTCCTTGCACCAACACTTTTCAACACCTGTATTTTTGCTTGTATAAGAGGCACAAAACACCTGAGATCTGTACGGACTATGCTAAGGTCCAGATCACTTGGCTAATTTGTCAGCTTGTTCAATGCCATGGATACCAGAGTAGCCTGGTTTCCATATTAGTTTGATTGTTTTGTTGGCACCATGTTGCTTACGAATGATATTACCCAGTAGTTTATTTTTGGTGGTTTCTAATGACTTAATGGCTTTAATTGAACTTAATGAATCGGAAAAAAATTACAATTCTATCGTGGGTCGTCGATAGTGCAAAATCTAAAGCTTTAGCAATGGCAAAAGGTTCAGCAAGAAAGATTGATGTATGATTCGGCAGTCTGAACTTCAATTCACATTCAGTCGACCATACACCTGGTCCCGCACATTCGTCTGTCTTGGAGCTGTAGGTATATATATATGAAAAAAGGGGAGATGTTTAATAAGGATCTCTCTGAACCTCTGGCGTACCTTCACCTCCGGCGCCATGGACTTAGCTAATGGAAGCCAAGCTTCCATGATGGTAAAGTTGGGGGTTTCCCATGTCTGAACCAGGGTATCGGTGGTAGAGAGATCTATACCGACTTTCTCGACAAGGTTGTGAAGTCATGTGACAAAAGACCTAATGCCTCGATTGCCAGTAGGATGGCTTGGGTCTTGAACCACCTTTGCTAACTGGCCACATCTGAGTCGGAGGGGAGGTACTCCTGACTCCACCTCAAGACGCTCCCCATTTATTACCAGAAATGCACTTTAATAAATTTAGTGCTCTTTGACATTTATTCTTTAATTGACCAATTTGGTCAATTTGGTCTTTCCAATTAAGTCCACAATCAAAGAGTAGACCAATAAATCTAGCAGAATATTTAATAGGTATTGGATGACTGTCTAGAGTTAGCCTGATGTTCGGTTTCCTCTTACATGAAAATAATACCACAATACTCTTTCTTATAGAAAACTTAAATCCCAACTGGAGGTCCGTTATGAATCATATCCTGTGTCAGTTGCCGATAATTCTGCATTATTGCTGGAATGCCATAATGCACAATCATCAGCATACAGTGAGTATTTAAGATTCCGAGGGGGAGCTGGTAAGATGTCATTGATCAGGCATAGAACTAATGTTGGCAACAAGACACATCCTTGTGGGACCCCGTTTGCCTGGACAAAAATGTCCAAAAAAAGGATATTTTCAGAAAAAAGTTTCACAGAGAAAGTTTTGTCAGAAATGAATTTTGAATAAAACAAGGCAAGTCTCCACGTAATCCAACAGCATAGGCCATATCGCCATCTCATGTCAAGAGTAGGCCGTATCGCCATGTCATGTCGTAGGCTTTTACTTATTTCCGCCGTCAAAAACTGTCGTGCTACATATTCATGGGGAGGAGTCATATAAACTCCTACACCTCGCTGATGAGCAAACAAAGACCGTCAACAGCAGCACACCTGAAAGGACACTCTTCACTTCTCTCCCTGCGGTGAATCAGCCCTTATGCGGCTGATTCAGAGCGAAGGGAGGAACGTACCGGTAAAGGCGTTCGACGGGGCACAGCAGGTTGCGCCAAGCCAGATAATGCTAAGAGAGCTACTATGACCTCTCGGTCTCGAGGTTTTTGCTTGGGCGGTTTAAAGAGATGTACTAGACCCGCCCCACAGCAAATTCAGCCTCGGCTCTTAAGCGTTATCGTGGCGGTGAGCATCGCGGTTGATGTCGCAATGCTAATTGCTTGCATTTAGCTTCATGCCCTCTAGCCAATTCTTTCCTTTATGGATTTTTCGGCAATAGGATAGCTCTGTGCGCATCTTCTGGTGAACTGGACCCCATCTTCGCGCGCGTGCTCGGACGTGGGCAGACTTTTACCTCCTGCAGGGGAAGGTGTGTCTGGGGGGCCTTAGTGTGCCTGCCTTACGGTGTGCATAGAGTTGCCATTCTATTCGCTAGGGAGTGGTATGGCTGACCATCTGATGACTGTCACTCTAGTTTTTCGCATAGGAATGAATAGGCAGGTAGGAACCCCTCACTTTATCAGGCCCTCAGCCTGGTTCTGTCTAAATAGCTGCTGCTAGACAGAACACTCGCGTCCCACCACAAGAACCGCCTGGAAAGTTAGCTTTTCTCCCTCACTGTGGTGAATCAGCCTTTCGGTGTCTGTTTTCAGAGGGACGATGGAACTTCCTTGAACAGGTGCAGGACCTCTCTTCCCTCACTGAGGTGAAACAGCCTTTGGGTGGCTTTTTCAGAGGGAAGAGAGAATCACTTTGAAAAGGTACAGATCCTCTCCTCCCTCACTGAGGTGAAAACACTTTGGGTGGTTGTTTCCCCCTTTCACCCATCTGTATCAGATGGATGAAAGGAAAATTCCTGGAAAAAAGTGCAACAGGGCCCTTTCCTCACTGAGGCGAAACAGCCTTTGGGTGGTGTTCATAGGAAAAAAGGGATTCACTTTAAAAAGGTACAGGTTCCTCCTCCCTCACTGTGGTGAAAAACTGTAGGGGTTATCTGTGTCTTTCCCTAGTTTGCGGGGCCGTAGGAGCCAACGAGAAACCCAAGCCCCCGGCCTCCTGTTTTTGGCACAGAGTAATTGTCCTTTATCTATGTCTTGTGCGCTATACATTGGTAGCGTCTTTCAGTAAGAAGAAAAAATGTGCGAACAGTCATTGCCCCAAAGCATTCACCAAAAATATAGAACATTGAAAGCTTTTATAATGAATGAAAAAATAAAATGAAATGATCAAGAGTAAAATTAACTTAAAAACTTCATAAAAAAACGTTAAAATAAATTAAATAAATGAGAAAAACTTTACTGTTTCAATTGTATTATTGCATCATAGTAAAATCAAGATAAGTTTATTTATATTCCTTCCATCATTTATTTATAATATACTTTAAAGTTTTTATCATTTCCTTTTTTAAAGCCTGTCGGAAAAAACGAAAAAAAACAAAAAACCATTAAAATAAAAATAAAATAAGCAAAACAAAAGAAAAGAAAATAAACCTCCGAAAAACATAAAAGCACAGCCAAATACACTTAAAAAAGGGGCAATCTTAAATAAAACGAATAAAAAAACAATACCTCTAATGCTGCAGACTCACTGTTGACTCATAAAATGTACTAAAAATAAACAAAAACACAAAAAAAAATTTAAAAAATCAGAGAACAATGGCGGTTATCTGAAGAATAGCCGCCCGTAGTTAATAAGCCGATGCCTGTGCGCAACTAAGCAAGGGGTTGACTCTACCTTATTTATACAAACAAGGTCGTGCGCCAGGAGATGTTCGCGCATCTAGACTCATTTCCTCGTTAAACGGGCGTCTGCCTTCTCTAAATATTTCTCTAAAAATACAAATTATCTGTAGATTGCCCTGAATTTTGAAATTAAAGGAGATTTAATGAAGAAAAAATATAATAAAACAATATAAACAGTTAAAAGAAGGGAACAAATATACATAAATTTAAGTAAACGATAAAAATTATTTCCGTGGGCTAGCTGAGGGGGTTTGGCGCCAAATGCCCGTTGGAGGGTTCTCCCCCTACCTTGTCCGTCGCCATCTTGGGCGTCATCTTGATATCCCCGTATCTACGAGGGCGAAACCCACTGACGTTATCCCTCGCAGGCCCTCGAGGGGGACATCGTGACGTTGTTACCCCCCGATTATCTTGGGTCAAATCTCCTCAAAAACCCAAAAATGTCCAGGGGTCTCCATCCTCCTCCTGTAGCGCCTTCGTCAGGCGGTACCTTCTGCAACGCCGGGCCCTCAATGTCTCCGTCAGGTTCTCACTCCCTGGTCCATACTTGTAATATTTGGTCGCGGGGACTTTTTTGGGGGTTTAGGATGATGCTGAGCGGGGGGGGGTTGCCAAAAGGAGCAGTAGGAAACGGCAGCTCACTACAAAAAACCTTTGGGGTGGTTGTTTCGAGGACGAAAAGGAACCGCCTGAAAGAGTGCAAGAGCTCCTTTCCTCACTGAGGTGAAACAGCACCTTGGGTGGCTGTTTCAGAGGAAAAAGGGATTCACTTTGAAAAGGTACCGGACCTTTCCTCCCTCACTGAGGTGAAACAACCCTTTGGGGTGGTGGTTTCAGAGGGAAGAAGGGAACCGCCTGAAAGAAAGGGGCAACAGCTTCCATCCCCACTGAGGTGAAGCAACCTTGGGTGTCTACTTCAGAGGGATGAGCAAAAGGGTTCGAAACAATGATATCCTGTAGGTGGAAGGGCATCCCCTCTGGTCTCTCCCAGGGGTATACACCTACCCACGTGTTTGCCATGCATGGCAGCCTTGTGTGCTGTGGAGATGGGAGTCCTGGAGGTTGAGCGATGCCGTAAATGAGTACCCCCTGCGGCTAGCAACACACCTCTTTGGCCCTCTATTCCAGCAAGACAGGCGGCCCGATTGTGGCCCTGTCAGGTCAATTGGCTGGTCTCCTTCAGGACGCTAGGATCAAGCAGTCAAAGCCACCATTGGCAAATCACACTGCTACAATGGCTATTTGGGTGCATATATCCTCTTTATCACCCCTGTACCTGGTAAATATTGGCTTTAACATCAGCTTCCTCTTGGGTTGGGGTCCGTGGTGGGTGGGGGCCTAAGGGGATGAAGCACTGTCCTAACAATGGAAAAATTAACCAAAAAAACAAAAAAAAAAAAAAAAAAAAAAACACAGACTCAAATGTTTACGACCCATGCAAGGCCCAGACCACGGCAGCCACCTTGAAGCCATACATGCCTCTGATGGCAAAGAAAACCCCGTGCACAGGATGATTCTGTCACCGTATGTCTGTCCATCAACTGTCCAACGAATGGAATCTCGTGCTGGCCTCTCCAGGCCTGTACCCAAACTGAGAGGGGGAGCACAAGCTGAACAAGCCGAATCAGCTGCTGTCCCCACGAACAAGCTCAAAGCCGAAAGGGCGGGCCGAAACGTCCTAGGCCGAAGACGGACTTGGGGGAAGGGTCTTGGGACTAGGCCGGCCAAACCCAAAGGGTTTTTTCGACAATCCCTTTACTAACTGTTAAGGGCATGGAAAATTTTAACGTAAAATCCGGCTGTCGATCTGGGTTGTCAGAAATCAGGGCATGATCATTGCCCAAAGATCAAGTTTACCTGAGTTTCCTGCAGGAAACGAAGGAGCTAAAGATGGGAGGAAGTGAGTCTCTCCCCGCTGAACCTGGGGATAAGAGAGTCAAGATGACGTACTTGGCTTCTCAGTCTCATATGATGTGAGGTGATTACACACACCCACAGGTGGGTGGAGGCTTCCCGAATGTCGAAAGGGAAGACTCCAACCAGGTAAGTCCTGGTGACCATGAAAGTTGCCCCAGCCACTACCCTTTTTCTGGGTAACTGGGGCACCTAAAACCTCAGAACATATGTGCCTGATCAAATTCAGAGTTTCAAGTGCCAAAAATATGGCCCCCACCAGGCTAGCTGCACAGCCAACCCCTAAAGTAGTAAGGCAAAAACACTGAGGGGGCCCTAAGGGCATACAAAGAGGAAAAGGGGGACCAACAGCCAAAGTCCCAAACTGTGCCAAGAGCTCCGCCTGGAGCCTTTTGGCTCTGTGGGAAAGAGGGCCCCTAAAAATGACAAGAGGTTGCAAAAGCGCCCAACTTTTTTTCCTGCCCCCCGGGCACTATGTTGGGGAAAGAACAAAAGTAAAAAAGGCCCCCCCGATCCCCAAAAGAGGAAGGAAAACCCCGCCCCACCGACCCCGGGTTTTTCCAAAACAAAAATGAGTTTCAACAAAAAAAAAAGTGCAGAAAAAAACCACAGAATAAAGGTTCAAAGAGCATACAAATCCCTCCCCAAGAGATAAAAGACCCCTTTTGGGTGAGGAAGGTATGATACCTGTTAACGCTGTAGCCACGGGCAGTAGAAAACCCCTTTGGGGGAGGTCAGTGAAGGGCCCAAGAAGCACCCCCCCGGTCGCCTTGACGGCAAAAACCCCAGATTGTTGAAATCCTGAAAGGAGGAAGCTGGAGGAGCCGAACCAGCCCCCCCCTTACCCGGGACGGGGACTTCCCCCCCACTCCAACCTAGGCCGGCCCTCAAGGCAGAGCTAAACCGGGTGAATCGTGCAGCAGACCCAGAGCACGCTGACCTTCCCAGGCAAGGCCAGCAAAAAAAAAACACAGAAAAAGCCGGGGGAAAAAGCCAAACAAAAAAAGTCGGAGCCCCAAAGGTCTCCCCTCCAGGGACCAGGGATACCCTAATAACAGACGAAGAACCCCTCAAGCAGCGGGACTTCGCAAGGATTTGTCAGACTCCACACCCATCAATCCGAATATGCATGTTTGATGAAAACTATCACCAAGTAACATCAGACACACAATTAAGATACTACGGTGGAACAAAAATGGCTTCTCCGCTGGAAAATGTCATCCCCCTGCAATAGTGCATCAAGGAGATTGACTTGTCTCTCCAGGAGAATTAACAGGGGGTGTTTTTCTTCTCAGGGGGATCAACCTTCATGCTGCCACACACTGATGGGAGAGAGGGTAACCCTGTCAGAACAACATCCCCCGCTCGCATAGCCCAAACACCACACTGTGGAGAGATGTTTAAACTCTTGCCCTCGAGATTTTACTGACCCAGGGGGCCCCCAAAAACTATCAATGTTACAGCCCGGGAGGAGTTTGACATCAGCCGGTTGTGTTTTGCAGCACATACCCCGGGGATCATAGGGGAGACTTCAATGCACACCCCCCCATCCGGCTCCCGCTGGGATGGATGCAGTGGTAACATACAAAGTGCTTGAGACATTTCCCCGAGATTTTCTCCCTCAATTCCAAAAACCAATGCATTCAAGGAGGGCCCAGACCTCACACTGGCCACTGCCCCCTGGGGGGAAAAGGGATTTGCTTGGGGGTGATGAGACGTCACAAAAACCATTTCGGCACTACAACCCTCGGATAGGGCCCGCGAAATGCCCCGACCGAACCAAAATGGAAAACAGACAAGGCCAACGGAGGGTTTCAGAACCCCTTTGGGACTGTCAGATGTTTTTTTCCCCTGAGGGGAATAAAAAATGCCCATAAAAAACCCTTCTAAAAACAGCCCCGGGCTCTGAGGAATCTCGTACCCCATATTTCCCCCCTAGAAAAAAGTAGGGGACTTGACTCCTGCAACTCTCAGTCCGGGGGAAAAACCCTGACCCCCAAATTGGAAGAGGGTACCTAGTTTCCCCCCCCCCAAACCCAAAAGGGGCCCGGGAAGTAAAGCCCCCCTCCTCCCTCAGCGTTTGGGCCCAAGCGGCCCAGAGGATGGTCTAAATGGCTCCAATGGAAATGGGACCCCCACATGAACATCCCAAAAGGGTTTCCCCGGGGATGAGCAAAACCACAGCATAGCCACGCCCTTTAGTACAATAAGAACGGCACATCTTTGGAGTATTCCTAACCGGAGAAGGCTTTTGAAATTGAAAACTCTTTCCCTTTAGGAGGCCGATCCAGAAGGGAACAGAGGTAAGCTCTTGGCTTTGGATAGGTGATACTTTTGGGAAAAGAACAGCCAGAGTAAAAATTTCCCGGTCACTATACAGCACTCCATAGAAAATGGAATGCCAAAGGGGGGTTCTCGTCCAGCCCCTTTTTAAAACATTAATGTCCGTTCCTAAAATAAAACCCCCCCAGTGGGATGCAAAATCTCTCCAGAGACAATCTTGCTCTATTTCCCCTGGAACATACACCTAAATAAAGCCCAAAAGTTTTCTGGACTCGGTTTCTGAGGGGGTGTTTTTAGGGAAATACTAAAGTTTTCTGCAGCCCAAAACCAAGCCCTGGTTGAGACAAAAAATTCAAGGCACAATCTGAAAATCCAAAAAATGGACTTCCTCTACCTTCCAGAAGGAGGTCTAGTATTGGTTGACCGACCAGAACAAGACTTTCTGTCATGAGAGCAACGAGTGGGAGATGCATAGGACCAGACACAAAGTACGAAAGATCGTTCAAATGTACATGCCGTCCGGCCCATTTTTGGACTATGCCTCACTCGCTCTGATTGGCACAAAGAGAAAACACAAAGACAAATTGTCCAAAAAAAGCTGCCAGGTCATTCTGGGTCCCCCAAAGGGTGGACGAAGGCCCTCAACCTCCTCATGGAGGCAAAGCTTTTCCCCCTTGACTCACGAATTGATCTAATGGCAGCACAATTCATGTCAAAGGTCATCCAGGCTCCCAGAAACACAGTCAGACGCCTAGAACAAGAAAACGAGCTCTTTGCAAACAACCCCTGGTTGTCTCATACGCCAGGGTTTTAATTGCCATCAGCTCAAAGAACAGCTTCTTGCTAAGGCATGGACTCCCTCCACCCTAACTTTTCAAAGCCCTGCCGTGGGCACAAACCTCGAGAGATTTTTCCATCATGGGCCTAACAATGAAAAAGAGTCAATGCCCCCTGCCTAGTCTAAATGCAGAAGCCCAGAGGGTCATTGCAGCCATCACTCCTCCGGGTAGAGAACATACTTCACGGGAAGCCACAAAATCCATGAGGGTAACAGACACGCCTCCTCCCTAAGGCAGAGGCAGTTGCAATCATGGAGCCCTAGGCCACACGTCCCTGGGGGAAGGACACGTGGTCATACATACAGACTCCAGGGCAGCCATCGGCTGTCTTCAGCAGCGCTCATCCAAAGACAACATTACCTTTGACTACTCTCCTCACAAGGCACAGAGGATTCTTGCTCAGGGTAGATGAATAATCATAAACTGAGTCCCCAGCCACATTGGGCATAGGGGGAATGAGCTTGCTGACAGACTAGCCGATATTGGCAGGGTATCCCCCCCAAATCCCATAATCATACAACCTTGCAGAAATTAAATGAAGGAGAAGTGTAATGTGGCCGCTCATACCTTCCTCCTGCAGCTCACAGAGAGGAAACGAGACCCTTTCCCCCTCGCCTCAGGCTATGAACCACTGGCACTCTCCTGAAAAAATCAACAGAGGTACAGAAGTCATTCTTCACAGAATGCGCCTAGGTTTCCACTGTGCATAGCAGATCATAGAGAAAACCAGACCGTGAAGAGAGGGTTTTGCATGCATTGCGGCGAGCCGAACGCCACACTGTACTTTACTTAGAGAATTGTGAGCACACACAATTCCTGGGACAGGGTCCGCCGACAACAGCGTCGTGCTGGGTTAAGAGATTATGCGGTATGCTTACACCATGGCGGCGGGGAGCTCTGCTGGCAATCCCACCGCCACGGTAAGCACTGAGTGTCAGAGAACAAAATGAGACACCCATAAAAAGCTGACACAGGCCGGGCCATATAGGAAGGCCCGGCCGAAGCTAGAACTTCGCAAATCTCTCAAGCAGCTGATGAGAATGCGGAGCGCCTCTGCCGGGTTGAAACCAAAGAAAAATGGGAATCTGAAATTTGATGCCGGGACTCTATGATGCATTATTCAGTAAAAAATGAGGATATTATTGCACCAGTGCTAGAATAGTCTCTGTGTGCATATAATATATATATATATAATATAATATATATAATATATTATATATATATATATATATTATATTTGGGAATATAGATAGTTAAAAATATATATTAAATAATATAGATTATATATAATATATATATATATATATATACAATATATTATATATATGCAAAATAAAGTATAAAATATATATATATATATATATATATATATAAAGAGTTATATATATTATATATATATAATAAAAATATATATATATATTATATATAATATATATATAATATATATATATATATTTTGCATATATATATATATGGGGAAGTATCTCGGACAGATTCATGTTCTGTTCACAGAATGTTTGAATTTGTTGAGACAATTTTTCGGAAATTTATATTATATTCTACATAATCAATTTACTTCTTGTGTACGCATAATTGAATAGGGAAGGGCGTAAACTCATGATCCTTTTAAATATAATCAGTATCAATTAATAAAATGGACAATTCAAAATATTTAAAAAGAGTATGACGTTCGAAACCGATGTCGATAGACGAAGGAGAAAGTATGATGGGAGGCGCGTATGGTCCCGCGCATTTTCAACTGATTTCGGTAGTTCTAAATCGTTTTATTTGTTATTTGAAGATGTTGATAACTACGCACTTGTATATACTGCTGAGTTCTAATATAATATCAATAAAACAGTGATAAATCATTTAATACAATTCAAAAATAAAATCAGATTCGTCAACTGAAGTACGATTCGTAGGAATAGGGGTGGAGTCGAGCCTTTGAAACAACGTGGGAACACCGGCAGCGTTGCTGTCGCGAATGAAATTTGCGACAGTTTTAGTGCCCGTAAGACCTCTTGTCAACACAATTGGGTGGTAGGAGATGGCAGATCCGGGATTACCCCCTCCTTTCAATATGGGAAATGATGTGGGTTTCATTGTACATTTCTAGAAAACTTAATCATGGCATCATGATCAAGATGCTATATCTTTCTCATATCGAATCTCATCAGGGCCTGGGGATGTTCCTCTACAGACTTCTAGGGCTCAGACAGACTCATCCGTTGTTAGATCTTCATTGTAATCAAAGTCATCTCTGTGGCAAAGTGAATGGGTTTGCAGCTCAGTCGCTTCCTTGGTGGAAGCGGAAGTGGGGATGGTAATTTCTGAGCTGCTTGTAAGAGAACGCTTGGCGATTGCATTGGCAATGTCTCTAGGTGAAATAAAATTTGGTTCCTTTAATTATGAAAAAGTATTTTTCTTTTTTATTTTATTGACAGTGGACTAAACCTGTGACATTGTGGTGTGCGGTTAATTTGTAGAGACAAAGCCCCGCTAGGAGCCCTCTTTCTGTTTGTCTAGTTGTTTACGAACCTTAGTCTTGCTTGTTTGTAATTGAAAAAAGTTCCCGTTATTGATATTTTTGAAAACCTGTAGGTCCTATTGCGGTGGCACAGCGCCCTGCGGCCATCTGGTGTCCACCATGGAACTCTATGGTTAACGTACCTGTCGAAGTTTCAGGAATGGATATCATTGCTGCATCTAGGATCGACTTTGATTTTTTGTTATCTTATCATCAATGGTTTCTCCAACAAGTTTTGAGCTTGACGCTCCTTGTGTGAAGGCGACCCAGTTGCTCTTTTTATGTTTCAGTTTAGGTTATGAAAAGGGAATTCTTGTTGTGTCGCATGAGTATTTAGTAAAAAATAGGAAGGTGATCACTTCCCAATGAGTGGTCAAAGGTGTGCCACAGGTACTTGGGTGCTATTGATGAAGAGACCAGTGATAGGTCAATAAAGCTCAAAATACCGCTATTACCATCCATTTATGTGCAG
>NC_051392.1:24342060-24369560 GCF_015228065.2 Penaeus monodon | reverse complement strand
CAGTGCATCGAGGGAATTGCTATGGGAGATTCTGATACTTAGGGGAATTCTAACATAAATTATTGGCCCCTAATACCAAGGACTATATAACGTAATGAAAGCGCTGTAAAGTGTGGTGGAGGCGTGTCACTCAGGGGTGGAAAGTGAAGCAAGGCTTGTCCTTGCACCAAACACTTTTCAAAACCTGTATTTTTGCTTGTATAAGAGGCACAAGAACACCTGAGATCTGTTACGGCACTATGTAAGGTCCAGATCCACTTGGCTAATTTTGTCAGCTGTTTCAATGCATGGATACCAGATAGCCTGGGGTTCAATTATAGTTTTATTGTTTTTTGGCACCATGTTGCTTACGAATGATATTACCCAGTAGTTATTTTTGGTGGTTTTCTAATGACTGTAATGGCTTTATTGAAACTTAATAATCGGAAAAAAAAAAATTACAATTCTATCGTTGGGTCGTCGAATAGTGCAAAATCTAAAGCTTAGCAAGGGCAAAAGGTTCAGCAAGAAAGATCTTTGTGATGTATGATCCCGGCAGTCTGAATCTTTCACTACACATCAGTCGACCATACACCTGGTCCGCACCATTCGTCTGTCTTGGAGCTGTAGGTATCTATATATGAAAAAAGGGGTTAGTGTTTAAAAGGATCTCTCGAACCTATGGGTACCTTTCACCTCCGCGCCATGGACTAGCTAATGGCAGCCAAGCTTCCATGATGTACTTTTAAAGTTGGGGTTTTTCCAAGTCTACCAGGTATCGGTGGTAAGGATCTATACCGACTTTCTCAGACCAAGGTGTGAAGTCATGTTGACAAAAAGACTAATGCATCGATTGCAGTCAGGATGGCTTGGGTCTTGAACCACCTTGCCTAAATGGCCACATTCTGAGTTTCGGAGGGGAGGTACTCCGACTCCACTCAGGGGACGCTCCCCATTTATTACAGAAATGCACTTTAATAAATTTAGTGCTCTTGACATATTCTTAATTGACTCAATTTGGTCAATTTGGTCTTTCCAATTAAGTCCACATCAAAGAGAGACCAATAAACTCTAGCAGAAATATTAATTAGGTATTGGATGGACTGTCTAGAGTAGCCTGATGTGCGGTTTCCTCTTACAGGAAAATAATAACCACAATACTCTTTCCTGTATAGAAAACTTAAATCCCAACTGGAGGTCCGTATGAAATCAATCCTGTGGCTAGTGCCGATAATTCCTGCATATGCTGAATGCCATAATGCACAATCATCAGATACAGTGAGTATTTAGATTCGAGGGGGAGCTGGTAAGATGTCATGATCAGGCATAGGAACTAATGTGGCAACAAGACACATCCTTGTGGGACCCCGTTTGCCCCCTGGACCAAAAATGTCCAAAAAAAGGATATTTTCAGAAAAAGTTTCACAGAGAAAGATTTTGTCAGAAATGAATTTGAAATAAAACAAGCAAGCTCCACGTAAATCCAACAGCATAGGCCATATCGCCATCTCATGTCAAGAGTAGGCCGTAATCGCCATGTCATGTCGTAGGCTTTTACTTATTTCCGCCGTCAAAAACTGTCGTGCTACATATTCATGGGGAGGAGTCATATAAACTCCTACACCTCGCTGATGAGCAAACAAAGACCGTCAACAGCAGCACACCTGAAAGGACACTCTTTCACTTCTCTCCCGCGTGGAATCAGCCCTAGGGCTGATTCAGAGCGAAGGGAGGAAACGTACCGTTTTTTTTCTTTTTTGTAAAGTGAGTGTCGACGGGGCACAGAGGGTGCGGGGGGGTGCCCCCCCCCCAAGCCAGATTAATGCTAAGAGAGTACTATGACCTCTTCGGTCTCGAGGTTTTTGCTGGGCTGGTTTTAAGGAGAGGTACTAGACCCGCCCACAGCAAATTCAGCCTCGGCTCTTAAGCGTTATCGTGGCGGGTGAGCATCGCGGTTGATGTCCGGTCAATTGCTAATTGCTTGCATTAGCTTCATTGCCCTATAGCAAATTCTTTCCTTTCTGGATTTTTCGGCAATAGGATAGCTCTGTGCGCATCTTTGGTGAACTGACCCCATCTTCAGCGCGCGTGCATCGGACGTGGGCAGACTTTTACCCTTCCTGCAAGGGAAGGTTGTGTCTGGGGGGCCTTAGTGTGCCTGCCTTACGGTGTGTCAAGAGTGCCATCTATCGCTATGGAGTGGTTTATGGCTGACCATCTGATGACTGTGTCAACTCTGTTTTTCGCATAGGAATGGACTAGGCAGGTAGGAACCCATCACTTATTCAGGCCCCAGGCCTGGTTCTTCTAAAAGTGCTGCTAGACAGAACACTCGCGTCCCAACCACAAGAACCGCCTGGAAAGTAGCTTTTCTCCATCCACTGTGGGTGAATCAGCCTTTCGGTGTCTGTTTCAGAGGGACGATGGAACTTCCTTGAACAGGTTGAGGACCTCTTTCCCTCACTGAGAGTGTGATGAAACAGCCTTCGGGTTGGCTTTTTTCAGAGGGAAGAGGAGAAATCACTTTGAAAAGGTACAAGATCGTCTACCTCCCTCACTGACGGTGAAAACAACCTTTGGGTGGTTGTTCCCACCTTTCACCCATTTCTGTATCAGGGATGAAAGGAACTTTCCTGGAACAAAAGTGCAACAGCCCTTTCCTCACTGAGGGCTCCGAAACAAGTCCTTTGGCGTGGCTGTTCATAGGAAAATAGGGATTCACTTTAAAAAAGGTACAGGTCCTCCTCCTCCCTCACTGTGGTGAAAAACTGTAGGGTTTTATCTGTGTCTTCCCCTAGTTTGCGGGGCCGAGGAGCCAACGAGGAACCTAAGCCTCCGGCCTCCTGTTTTTGGCACAGTAGTTAATTGTTCTTTATCTTATGTCTTGTGCGCTATTTAACACTTGGTAGCCGTCTTTCAGTAAGAAGAAATAAATGTGCGAAGTCATTTTGCCCAAAGGCATTCACCAAAAATATAGAACATTTTGAATTTGAAAAGCTTGTATAATGAATGAAAACATAAAATGAAATGAATCAAGAGTAAAATTTAACTCTAAAAACTTCATAAAAAACGTTAAAAATAAATTTAAATAATGAGAAAAACTTTTACTGTCATTCAATTGTATTCTTGCATCATAGTAAGTCAGATAAGTTTATTTATATTCCTTCCATCATCATTTTTATAATATTACTAACGTAATTTTATCATTTCCATTTTAACGCCTGTCGGGAAAAAACGAAACAAAATCAAAACCATTATTATAAATGATTAAACGGCAACCACAAAAGAAAAGAATAAACCTCCGAAAAACATAAAAAGCACAGCCAACAAATACCCCCCTTAAAAAAAGGGGGCAATCTTAAATTTAAAAACGAATAAAAACAAATACCTCTAATGCTGCAGACTCACTGTATGACTCCATAAAATGTACGTAAAAATAAACCAAAAGCACAAAAAAAAATTTAAAAATCAGAGAACAATGGCGGTTATCTGAAGAATAGCCGACCGGTAGTTAATTAAGCCGATGCCTGTGCGCAACTCACAGCAAGGGGTTGACTCCTACTTATTTATACAAAACAAGGTCGTGCGCCAGGAGATAGTTCGCCGCATCTAGACTCATTTCTCGTTTAAACGGTGTCTGCCTTCTCTAAATATTTCTCTAAAAAATACAAAATTATCCTGTAGATTGCGTGAATGTTTGAAACATAAGAAGATTTAATGAAGGAAAAAATATGAATTTAAAACAATATAAACAGTTGAAAAGAAGGGAAACCAAAAATATACATAAATTCAAGTAAAACGATATAAAAATTATTTCCGTGGGACTCAGCTGAGGGTTTGGCGACAAATGCCCGTTGGAGGGATTATCCCTCTACCTTGTCCGTCGCCATCTTTGGGCGCATTCTTATACCCCGGCTCTATGAGGGCGAACCACTGACGTTATCCCTCGTTCCACAGGCCTCGAGGGGGGACATCGTGACGTTGTTACCTCGATTAATCTTGGGTTCAAATCTCCTCAAAAACACCAAAAATTGTCCAGGGGTCCCTCCTCCTCCTGTTAGCGCCTTCGTCAGCGGTACCATCTGCACACGCCGCCGTAATGTCTCGTCAGGCTTTCGTCACTCCCTTGTCCAACTTGTAATATGTTAGGCGGGTAATTTGTGGGGGTTAGATGATGATGAGCGGTGGGGGGGTTGCCAAAAGGTAGCAGTAGGAGCCGGCAGCTCACTACAAAACAACCTTTGGGTTGGTTGTTTCGAGGTACGAAAGGACCTGCCCTGAAAGAGTGCAAGAGCTCCTTTCCTCACTGAGGTTTGAAACAGACCTTGGGTGGCTGATTTCAGAAGGAAAAAAAAGGGATTCACTTTGAAAAGGTACCGGACCTTTCCCTCCCTCACTGAGGTGAAACAACCTTTGGGATGGTTGTTTCAGAGGGAAGAAGGGAACCGCCTTGAAAGAGAAGAGAGTGAAAAGCTTCATCCCCCACTGAGGGGTGAATTTGAACGCAACCTTGGGGGTGTCTACTTCAGAGGGCTGAGCACAAAGGGTTCGAAACAATGGATATCTGTAGTGGAAAGGGCATCCCCTCTGGTTCCCTCCCAGGGGTATACCCTACCAACGTGTTGTGCCATGCATGGCAGCCTTGTGTGCTGTGGAAGGATGGGGAGTCCTGAGGTTGAGCGATGCCGTAAATGAGTTACCCCCTGCGGCTAGCAACACACCTCTTTGGCCCTTATTACAGCAAGGGACAGGCGGCTTATTGTGGCCTGTCAGCGTCAATTGGCTGGTCTCCTTCAGGACGCTAGGATCAAGCCGTCAATGCCACCATGGCAACTCACACCTGCTACAATGGCTATGGAGCATATATCCTCTCATCACCCCTGTACCTGTAAATTATTGGGCTTTACAATCAGCTTTCCTCTTGTTGGATCCGTGGTGGGTGGGGGCCTAAGGGGATGAAGCACTGTCCAAACACATGGAAAAAAATTAACCAAAAAAACAAAAACAAAAAAAAGAACACAGACTCAAATGTTGACGAACCCATGCAGGCCCAGACCCACGGCAGGCCACCTGAAGCCATACCATGCCTCTGATGGCAAAGGAAAAAAACCCCGTGACACAGGATGATTCTGACACCGATGTCGTCCATCAGACTGTCCAAAACGAATGGACTCTCGTGCTGGCATACTCCAGGGCTGCACCAATGCTGAGAGGGGAGCACAAGCGAACAGGCCGAATCAGCTGCTGTCACCACGAACACGCCTCAAAGCCGGGAAAGGGCGGGCCCGACAACGTTCCTAGGCCGAAGACGGACTCTGAGGTGAAGGGTCTAGGACTAGGCCGGGCCAAACCCGAAGTTTTCGACAATGCCTTACTAACTGTTAAGGGCATTGGAAATTAACGTAAAAATCCCGGCTGTCGATCTGGGTTGTCAGAATCAGGGGCATGATCATTTTGCCCAAAGATTCAAGCTTACCGAGCTTTCCTGCAGGAAACGAGGAGCTAAAAGATGTGGAGGAACGTGAGTTCTCTCACCCTGAACCTGCGATAAGAGAGTAAGATGACGCTATTGGCTTCTCAGTCTCATATGATTGACGGTGATTACACACCCCACAGGTTCGGTGGAGGCTTCCCGAATGTCGGAAAGGGAAGGACTCCAAACAGGTAAGTCCCGGTGACCATGAAAGTTGCCCCAAGCCACTACCCTTTTTCTGGGTAACCTGGGGCACCAACCTCAGAACATATGTGCCTGATCAAATCAGAGTTCAGTGCCAAAAATATGGCCAACCACCAGGCTAGCTGCAAGCCAGCCTACATGTAGTTAAGGCACACAACACTGAGCGTGTGGCCTCCAAGGCATACCAAAGAGGAAGGAATCAGGAAAAGGGGGACACAAACAGCCCAAATGTCCCAACTATGCCAAGAGGCATCACGCCGGAGCCTGGCTTGCTCTGTTCAGGAAAGAGGCGGCACCCTCAAATGACAAGGAGGTTGGCCAAAAAAGCGACCAGATTTGTTTCCTGCTTCCCAGGCATCTATGTACTGGGGAAAAGAACAAAAGTGAAAAGGCCCCCCGATATCCTAAGCGGAAGGAAGCCGCCCCCAAGCCGACACCGGGTATCTCCAACAAAAATGAGTTTCAACACATGAAAAAAAAGTGCAGAAGAACCACCAGAAATTAAAAGGTTCAAGAGCACTGACAAATCCCTCCCCAGAGATGAAGATCTCCTTGTGGTGAGGAAGGTATGAACTCACCGTTAAAACTGCTGTGCCACAGCAGTAGCACACCATTGTGAGGTCGAGTGAAGAGGCAAGAAGCAGTCCCGGTTCGCCTTACGGGGCAACAACCAGATGTTGAAATCCTGAAAGGATGACGGTGGAGAGAGCCGACCCAGCCCCATCTCACCCCAGGACGTAGACTTCCTCCCCACTCAACCTAGGCATGCCCTCACAGGCAGAGCTAACCAGGCTAATTCTGTGCAGCTAGAGCCAGAGCACGCTGACCTTGCCCAGGCAGGCCAGCAAAGAAAAAACACACAGAAAAAGCCTGAGAGGGAGGGGGGCAAAAGCCCAAACACCAAGTCGGACTACAAAGGCTCTCCACCTCCAGTGGACCCAGGATAGCCTACTAACAAGACGGAAGAACCCTCAAGCAGCGAGGACTTCGCAATGGAGTGTCAGACTCCGACACCAGTCAATCCGAATATTGCGATGTCTCTGATGTAATATCACCAAGTAACATCTCATGACACACAATCTAAGCATACTACGGGTGGAACATCACTGCTTCTTCCGCATGGAATGTCATCTCCATGCAAATAGTGCACTCAAGGAGCATGACATTGTCATGCTCCAGGAGACATTAACAGTGGGGACCTGTTTGCTCTCAGGGTATCATACCTTCATCTGCACACCACTGTGTGCTGAGAGGCTTGGATCACCCTTGTCAGAACAACAATCCCCTGCCTCCGCAATAGCCAATGCAATCACACTGTGGAGACGATTTGAATCTCTTGCCATCGAGATTCCACCGACCGAGGGGCCCCACAAAAAAAACTATACAATGTGTACAGCCGGCTGTAGGAGTTTAGACATCAGCCAGGTCTGTGCTTCTGCAAGCACAATGACCGAGTTATCCATAGGGGGAGACTTTCAATGCACACCACCCCATCATGGCTCCCTGCTGGGCACTGGATGCAGCTGGCTATCACATAGCCCAATGTGCTGAGACATTCCCTGAGATTTGCTCTCCTCAATATCAAGAAAAAACCCAATGCATGTCAGAGGAGGGGTCCTAGCCCTTCACACTGGCCACTGCCACTGGAGGAGGAGAGGATAGATGGTGTGTCGATGAGACTGTCACAAATGACAATTACAGGGCACTACAATTACCCATGGATTAGTGGCCCAGCCGAAATGCCATCGACCGAATCCAAGATGGAAAACATACAAGCACAACTGGAGAGGTGTTATCAGAAACACCTTGGCCCACCTGTCAGATGTTATTTTCCTCTGAGGGAACTAAGAAATGCCTATAAAACCAGTCTAACACAGCACCCCCCCGGGCTCTGATTTGGAATCTCGTACCCCATCATTCCCACCTAGAACTAGTAGGTGAGCTTGCCACTCCTGCAAACTCATCAAGTCCGGGAAAAATCCACTCGACCCCAGAGTTGGAAGGAGGGCCTACATAGTTCCCACCCCAAACCAAAGGAGACAGGGAATAATGCCCCATCTCTCTCCTCAGCTGTTCTGGCCAAGACGGCCGAAGAGGATGTACTAACTGGCCCAATGGAAAATGGGACCCCCACAGAACACCCCCTCCACAGGGTAACCAGGGGCATGAGCAAGCGCCACAGCATAGCCAACGCTCTTGAGTTACAATAAGCACCGGCACATCTGTGGATAGTATGCTTAGACCTGGAGGAAGGCTTTCTGAATTTTAGCAAGTCCTCTTGCCATTTCAGGGAGCCCTGATCCAGAAGGGAATCAAGGTAAGCGCTCTTGGCTTGGATAGGGACTACTTTAGGAACAGAAAACGCCAGAGTCAAATTCCAAGGTCACCTATCTACAGCACATGCCACTAGAAAATGGAATGCCACAGGGTGGGGTTCTCAGTCCAGCCCTTTTTAACCACATTAATGCCTGTTATCCTCAACATAAACCTCCAGTGGGATGCAAGATCATCTCCTATGCAGGACAATCTTGCTCTCATCTCCACTGACCATACTACCTAAATAAAGCCCAACGTTGTCTGGACCTCGGTCTGAGGAGTGTTGTATGGACAGTACTAAAGTTCTCTGCAAGCCCAAAGTCCAAAGCCATGGCTCAGAGGACAAAAAGTTCAAGGCACAAGTCTGAAAATCCAAAGGAATGGACTTCCTCTACCTATCCAGAAGGAGGTCTAGTATTGGTTGAACCGACCAAGAACAAGGACTTTCTGTCATGAGAGCAACGAGTGGGAGATGCATAGGACCAGACCACAAAAGTACCCAAAGATCGTTCTATGTACATGCCCTCCGGCCCATTGTTGGACTATGCCTCACTCCCTCCTCCTCCGCTCTGTATTGGCACAAAGAGAAAACACAAAGACAAATTGTCCAAAAAAAGCTGCCAGGTACATTCTGGGTTGCCCCAAGGTGGGACGAAGTCTTCAACCTTCCTCATGGAGGCCAAAGCTTTCCCCCCTTGACTCACGAATTGATCTAATGGCAGCACAATTATGTCAAAAAAAGGTCATCCAGGCTCACAGGAACACAGTCAGAACGCCTAGAACAAGAGAAACGAGCTTTTGCAAAACAACTCCGGTTGTCTCATACAAGCCAGGGTGTAATATGCCATCAGCTCAAAGAACAGCTTCTTGCTAAGGGCATGGACTCCCTCACCCTAACTTTTTCAAAGCCCTGCCGTGGGCACAAACCTCGAGGATTTTTCCATCATGGGTGCCTAACAATGAAAAAGAGTTCAATGCCCCATGCTAGTCTAAATGCAGTAAGCCCAAGGGTCATTGCAGCCATTCACTCCTCCGGGTAGTTAGAACTACTTCACCGGGAAAAGTCCACAAAAAAATCCATGAGGGCGGTGCGTAAACCAGACACGCCTCCTCCCTACAGGCAAGAGGCAGTCTGCAATCATGGAGCCCTGGCCACACGTCCTGAGGGAACGGACACGTGGTCATACATACAGACTCCAGGGCAGCCATCGGCGTCTTCAGCAGCGCTCATCCAAAGACAACATCTACCTTTGACTACTCTCCTCCAAGGCACAGAGGATTTTGATCAGGGTAGATGAATAATCATAAACTGCGTCCCCAGCCACATTGCATCAGAGGAAGAGCTTGCTGACAGACTAGCCGATATTGGCAGGTATTGCCCCCAAATCCCAAATCATACAACCTTGCGAAACTTAATGGAAGGGGGAGAAGTGTAATGTGGACGCTCATACTTCCTCCTGCAGCGCACAGAGAGGAAACAAAAAAAAACGAGGATCCTTCCCCTCGCCTCAGGCTTTTCATGAACCATGGCACTCTCACTGAAAAAATCAACAAGAGGTACCCCCAGAAAGTCATTCTTTCACAGAAGCGCCTAGAGTTTACACTGTGCATAGCAGATCATAGAGAGGAAAAAAACAGGACCGTGAAGAGAGGTGTTGCATGCATTGCGGCGAGCCGACGCCACACTCGTACATCTTAGAGAATTGTGAGCACACACAATTTTCCTGGGACAGGGTCCGGCCGACAACAGCCGTCGTGCTGGGGGTCGTTAAGAGATTATGCGGTAGTTACACCCATGGCGGCAGGAGCTCTGTGGCAATCCCACCGCCACGGTAAGCACTGAGTGTCAGAGAACAAAATGAGGACAGCATTAAAAAGCTGACACAGGCCGGGCATATAGGAGGCCCGGCCGAAGCTAGAACTTCGAAAATCTCCAAGCAAAGCTGATCGAGAATGCGGAGCGCCTCTGCCGGTGAAACCAAAGAAAAATGGAATCTGAAATTTGATGCCGGCACTCTATGATGGCATTATTCAGTAAACAATGAGGAATTATTGAACCTAGTGCGAGAATCGTCTCTGTGTGCATATATATATATATAGATAATATAATATATATAATATATTGATATATATATAAAATATATCTAGTATTGTAGATATAGATAGTATATATATATTAGATATATATAGATGATTAAATATATGCATATATATACACAACACAACAAACTATATATAATATCTATATATATATATATATATTATAATATATAGCATATATGTATTATTATTAGATACAGATATATATAATATATACATAGATATATGATCTATATATATAATTAGATATATTATATATATATATATAGATACATATATATATATATTATATATAGATATAGTATATAGATATAGATATAATATATACATATAAGGTGGATGTATAATAATATTTATATATATATATATATATATATATATAATATATATATATATATTATGCATATAATATATAATATGGGGAAGTATCTCAGGACAGATTCATGTTTTGTTTACAGAAGTGTTTGAATTGTTGAGACAATATTCGAAATTTTTATATTATATTCTACTAATCAATTTACTTCTTGTGTTTACCGCATATTGAATATGGAAGGCGTAAACTCATGGATCCTTTTTAAATATAATCAGTATCAATTAATAAAAATGTGCCAATATCAAAATATTAAATGAGATGACGTTGCGAAAACCGATGTCGACTAGACGACGAAAGGATAAAGTATGATGGGAGGCGCGAGGTCCCGCGCATTTTCAACTGATTCGGTAGTCCTAAATCGTTTTATTTGTTATTTGAAAAGATGTTGACAACTAAGCCACTTGTATATACTGCTGATTTCTAATAAATATCATAAAACAGTAAATGATAATTCATACAATTCAAAAATAAAATCAGATCTCGCAACTGAAGTACGATTCGTGGAATAGGGGTGGAGTCGGAGGCATTTTACAAACAAGTAGAACACCGGCAGCGTTGCTGTCGCGAATGAAATTTGCGACAGTTTCTAGTGTCCGTAAGACCTCTTGTCAACACCCAATTGGGTGGTAGGAGATGGCAGAATCTGGGATTTCCCCCCTCCTTTCAGTATTGGGATGATGTGCGGGGCTTCATTGTACATTTCTGCAACTTAATCATGGCATTCATGATCAAGATGTATATCATTCTCATATCGAATCTCATCAGGGCCTGGGGATGTCCTCTACAGACTTCTAGGGCCTCAGGACCAGACTCATCCGTTGTTAGATCTTCTGTAATCAAAGGTCATCTCCTGGGCAAATGTGAATAGGTGCAGGCTCAAGTCGCTTCCCTTGGTGGAAGGCGGAAGTGGGATGGAATTTCTGAGCTGCTTGTGTAAGAGAAACGCTTGGCGATTGCATTGGCAATGTCTCTAGGGAAATGAAATTGGTTCCTAATTACTGACAAAAGTATTTTTCTTGTTTTATTTTTATTGACAGTGGACTAAACCTTTGACATTTGTGGTGTGCGGTTAATGGTAGAGAACAAAGCTCCGCTATGAGTCTCTTTCTGCTGGTCTAGTTGTTCTACGAACCTTAGCTCTTGCTTGTTTGTTAATTGCAAAAGTTCCGTTATTGATATTTTGAAACAAAAAAAAGCCTGTAAGTCCTATTTGCGGTGGCACCAGGGCCCGCGGCAATGCTGGTGTCCACCATGTAACTTCTATGGGTTAAAACGCTACCTGTCGAAGTTTCAGGAATGGTATCATTGCGCATCTAGGATCGACTTTGATTTATTGTGGATATTATCATCAATGCGGTTTCTCCAACAAGTTCGAGCTTGACGCTCCTTGTTGGAAAGTCGACCCAGATGCTCTTTTTATGTTCAGTTTTAGTTATGAAAGGCATTTTCGTGTTGTGTTCGCATGAGTATTCAGTAAAAAATAGGAAGGTGATCACTTCCCAATGAGTGGGTAATGGTGTGCCAATTCAGGTACTTGGGTGCTAATTGATGAAAGACCAGTGATAGGTCAATAAAGCTCAAAATACCCGCTATTACCAATCATCTATGTGCAGAGACATTTCACCACAAAAAAAAAAAATGAGCACAGCATTTTACCCCATTTTTATCATTATTCGGCGTGCAAAACGATTAGAAACAGCAGTATAAGGTAACTTTATAAAAAAAAGGTAAACATGCGAGGACTTGGTGACATTAGTAAAGTGATAGCCTATTTATGTGTAAAAACAATATTAAAGTAAACTCACAGTGGGCATGACATGTACATACTTGCCATCCCGTCGGATTTGGGTCTAGATGAAAAGGCTTCGGGGAGTCCAACCCTGAGGAAAAAAAAATCCGGAGCCGGAGTCCCTAAGGCAGAGCGTTCTTGCTTACGACCTCGTTATTGGCAACTCCTACGACGCCGATGGTGCCAAACCGTATCGGTCTGTGCCGTCCTTTGATCCATCAGCTGGTGGAGAGAGGGAGCATGCTGCAGGCGAAACAGCTTGATCCTCACTTTCTTTCCGCCCCAGGCACCGACTCGACCTACACGGGAGTGGGTAGAGACAAATAATGCCCATAGTCGAACCATCGACTGACGTGGCCGTCGATATAGATATATATATATATATATATATATATATATATTATATATTATAATATATCTATATTATACATAATATATATATATATATAATATATATTACATATATATATAGATATTATATAATATATATATATATATTTTATATATATAAATAATACGCATATTGTGTGTGTGTGTTACATACCACATACACACAATGTAGATATACGAGGGCGTTCATTAATAAGATTTCCCTGGCCCCACTTCCAAGGATATACAGGATGAAACGTCGTACAGTATAGTCTTACTCTACAAAGGTCCCACTAAGAATACACGCTTCTCTTCGTTTATATATATATATATATATAATATATATATAATATATAATATATATATATATATATATATCTAATATATATATATATATATTATATATATATATGTATAATGTGTTGTATGGAGTATATGTATACACACACAACACACACACCCACACACAACACACACAAACACAAACACAACACACCCAACAACACACACATATATTATATATAATATTTAATAATATTATATATATATATATATATAATATATTATATAATATACACACACACATACACATATTACACTGTATTCTCTAGGTATTGATCTGTCTATCTATCTGTCTATCTATAGTGTATCTTTCTAATATAGTATTTTATGTATGTATGTATATTATATATATTCAAAAAGAGGAACCAAGATATCTCTTATCCCATCTGAAATATGGTATCGTATTTACATATATGTGTGTATGTGTGTGTGTGTGGTGTGTTTGTGTGTGTTGGGGTCTGTTGTGGTGTGTGGTTGTGTGTGTATCGGTTCTGTAGTATGTTTTGTCTTCTATATGGATATGAGAATAGAGATGATTCATTAGCAGAATCTTTAGATAACAATACTATAAATCATCATCGCCGCCATAATGGTTAATGATAAAATGAATATAATAACGAGAAACAAAAACAAACAAAGCACTAATAATAATGATGCTAATATTGTGATGAGATGAGATAATGTGATAACAGTACGAACAAACGTGGAGAAGGTATGAATGAGATATGAATTCTTCACAATACACGAGTTGTATTGACTGGTGTGTTGTGTCTGTGTTTTTATATATATATATATATAATAATATTATATATATATATATGATATATATATATATATATCTATATATATGTGTGTGTGGTGTGTGTGTGTGATTTGCCTTGTGTGTGTGTGTGTGTGTGTGTTGTGTGTGTGTGTGGTTGTTGTGTGTGTGTGTGTGTGTGTGTAGTGTAGTTTCATATACATCTCCGGTATTTGCAAAGATATTAATTCTCTATTCATACCTTTTCAATTGATAATAATAACGATTTTGTAATGATAATAACTATAGCACTAGTAATATAATAACAATAATGATAATAGTAAATAATGATTAATGATGATACTAATAATATATAATAATAATAATAATAATAATGATACCAATAGTACTAATGATAATAATAATAATAATAATACTAATAATAATAATATAATAATAATGATCCCAATAGTAATAATGATATACTGTGATGATATGATAATGAAAAAAATGACCATAAAATAATAGCTAATAATTATGATTGTTAGTGATGGATAATATGATAAAAAAATAATAATAAAAAAAAATATAACGACAATGATAATTATAGTCATATAGTAAAACAACAATAATGGTGTGATAATGATTAATTAAATAAGTAAACGATAATAATGGTAATGACACTGATGATAGGCAATAATAGAAATAATAACAGAAAGAAGAATAATGGACAATAATGATGACAATGCCAACCAAGTAATAAAACCCTCACTTTTATTATTTCTATTATCAGCGCCATATCATTATCAATTATAGATATTATGATCATTACATTATCATTATTATTGATATCATTTACTATATTTGTTCTCATTATCCATTCCATTAGCATTCCATTATGTATTAATATTGTTACTAATATTACCACGTTTTTTTTTCTACTGATATCATATTCTCATAATATATTTTTGGCTCCAGGTCGTATAATGGTATTATTGTTATTAATTAAATAAACATCTAAAATACCTGTACGTTGTTTCCTAAGTGTCGAGAAATATTATTGTAAAAAGGAATAAGAAAAAAAATGAAAGGGCAGGTAGATTTACCCATTCTACCGTTTAATCAAAAAACAAGAAAACAAACATGTTTCAGACCCTCTCTATTCTCTAAAGTGATTGGCCCTTATGACCCTTGATCTTGAACTTCCACGGGAGAACAAGAAAGAGGTTGAAATAACTTGGGTTTTGTTATTTCGAACGGACCTTTATTCATGGTATATGCTGAAATGTGGATGGTTACTCATTATTTTCTTCTCTCATTAAAATCTTAACGTCTTCCTGTATTCCATCTTATGAAAGGGATATACAAAGCATATGGTAGGAATGACCTTTAAGTTAGTAAGGCATTTACCACCCGCTATCTGCTTCAAGCGGGGGCAATCGTTGACAGAACAGTTTTACATATTTTTGGCATAGTAACCAGTATTCTGTGCCTACTGTAATCATACATGGTAAATAAGAGAAATATAAATTCTACATTCAAGCAAAAAAGGATTTACTTTGATATGCTTTTGCCACTGTGTTTATAAACACTGGTCTTGTTCTACGCAAGTTTACATAGTTAAACCTTCCCATGTATGGATAAATGAAATATCCACATTGTTCTTAGACCTCATGTTAGGTGGTCAAAAGGTGTATCACATGGACCATTCCGGGAATACAGCGCTCAAGCATTCGCTCGTTTTCCTCTCGTTAAATCAGTTACATCTAGATTCATCTGCACTTCCTTGCACCGTGCAGTTGCCAGTAGATTCTTAAAACTAAAAACATATTCTGGCAATAACCACGCACATTGTCTCGTTTGACTATAGTTTAAGTTAAGGTAAGTTTTTACCACCCTGGCTATCTGCTCAGGCGTGGGCAATCATGAATGTTACAGTTTTACATATATCTGACATTGTAAAGTAGTCTGTATATCTGTAGTTTGTACAAGGTTAAAATATAATATAAATCATAGATCATACAAAAATATTACTTAAATATGCTTGCCACTGTGTTTTTGAATAACACTGTTATTTGCCTACGGGAGTTATGCACATAGAAATTTAGGGTTATGTACGAGTATATCTTCCAATGTACATCAGATGAAATGAAATATTGCAATAGTTCTTTAACCTCATGTTAGGTGGTCTGAAAGGCTGTATCACATGGGACACATTCCCTTTGAGATTAGTGCTCAAGTGTTCGTTTGTTTTCTTCGTTACACATCTACCATCTAGATTCATCTGCACTCCTGCACCGTGCAGCTGCCATTAAAATTCGTAAACCTAAACGTATTCTGGGCATAAACCACGTCACAATGTCTGGTTGACTCGGGGCCACCCATAGGAAGGGCTTGCCATTCCTATACTGATCGTTTAGTGCCTATGGTACAGCTTTCAGGGCCTTTGAGTTGTTAATCAGATCTACTAGTTTCTTCTTATGAGAACTTTTCAATATATGTGCAAACTAGCAAGAGCGCATCCCAAGATCTATTGTCACAATATCCTTGCTGCAGGCTTCTTTTCGCCAATTTGTCTACGTGGTCGTGCTGGTATGCCAAACATGAGATGGTACCATACAACCTGAATGTTTTGAAATTACGTCTGTTGGATAGGTTACGTTACGCTTATGCAACTCACAAATTTTCTTCATGCACCTGCTTTGAAAGAATTTAGGTCGAAGAGCACTTTGACGAGTCACAGAAAACACTCCAGAGCCCCATAGACATTAAGGAATTCCGCGCGAGGAGTATTACCTGCCAGCTCAGTTTGTGTTTAGAGCCTGGCCCAGTTTTTGATTCTCTTATTAACTGATGTTGTCGTAAGCCATTTTTTATACAGCGGCAACGCCACAACCAGCTTTGGTATTCAGGACTGTACGGATTCCGTCGGCGTAAACAACTCATAGGCATCATCACCATAGAATCGTGTGTGTTCCGTACCGTTGCTAGCGCAATTTGTTTCAAAACACAGTAGCACCCTGTTTTTTTGTGGTAGACATGTAAGGTGCAACGTCAATGTGAATTTTTTCCATGGTGGAATGGAGCGACCTTTTGGTATTTTACTAATTGGATACATTTGAGTTTTATAATGTTAATGGGAGATTTTGTGTATCAGAGGGCGCGAATCAGTGTGTGTGATTGTCACGTTTACTTGCTGATTTTATGTTGCTATGTCAAAACACGGCGATCCAATTGCCGTAGAGTGGTTTAAATTCCCTCGCGTTTCGTACGCTCGCTTGGCCTTCAAAAACGTTTGGCCACCAAAACAACAAGAAGAAACCGTGAAACAGGAGAACTACCACCTGCATTCCTTTTCCTCCCCTCGTTCTCCCCCACTTCCCATTGCCCCTTCAAATCGGGGTCAGGTTGGTAGATAGGTTCCAACTGTCTATTGCTGAAATCTTTCATATCCCTTGCCAGCTTCGCCTCTTCCCATCTTTTGTTGTTATTTGTTCGTGGGAAAGAAGGAGGGAGGGACGGGGAGGGCGATAAACCCCTACATAACTGGATAAAACGATACTGACATCTAAAGTTTATGGGACCTATCTTCCATAGTTTATTTATTTGTTATATCATATGAGTCTCCTACGTGTGTTTGTTTACAGAAAGTACTATGGTTACATGCACATTTCTAGCAATTTCTGCCTATCTGTCTTTCATTTCTATCATTTAGCTGTACACATTTATTGTTGTGACATCGTTTCATGTATACTGCTTGTTTAATATTTGGTTCTCTATTTTCTGTTTGCATCCACACACACAACACACACCACAACAACACACAAAACACACACACACACACACACAACCACAACACACACACACACACACAAACACACAAACACACACACCACACACACACACACACACACACACACACACACACACACACACACAAATTATACAGATATAATATATATATATATTATATATATAAATATATATAACTATACATTTATAGTATACACACACACATTTACACACATATATACATACTATTATATATATATATATATATATATATTATATATATATATAGATATATAAATATACTATATATAGATATTATATATATATATTATATATATATAATATAACATACATACATACCCACACACATATTAATAATGTGTGTGTGATTGTGTTGTTGTGGAGTGTGTGTGTATGTATGTAGGTGGTGTGTGCTGTGTGTTGTGTGTGTTGTGTGTGTGTGTGTAATATATATCTATATATATATATATATATTATAATTATATATATATATAGATAACGTGTGTGTGTGTGTGTATACATATTAACACACACACGAACACACACATATATACATATGTGTGCGCTGTGTACAACACACACACACACACACACACACACACACACACAACACATATATATATCTATCTACTACATATATATATACATATTTATCTATCTATCTATATATGGGGTGTGTGGTGTAGTCGTGTATGTGTGTGTGGTATGTGTCTGTGTATAATATGCATACACACACACAAAACACACACGCCACACACACACACACACACCACACACAAACACAAACACACAACACTTCCCTTCCACGGAGAGTGCCGGTGTTTTACCTTTTTAGGTAATCATTCTCTCTATTTTATCCGGGCTTTGGGACCAGCACTGATATATATGTGCGTGGCATGGTGCGTGTATATATAATATATACCATATGTATTACATGTACTATGCATACGTGAGCGTGTATAATTATAAATATTTTTTATGTGTGCGTTTGTTGGTATTTGCATGTATAATGTATGTGTATATATATGTAAATATATAAATAATACATATATATATATATATATAATATAAATATATATATATATATATGGTGTGTGTGTGTGTATTTGTTGTGTGTGTTTTGTTGTTTGTGTGTGTTTGTGTGTGTGAGTAGTGTGTGTGTGTGTGTGTGTGTGTGTGTGTGTGTTGTGGGTTGGTGTGTGTGCGGAGTGTGCGTGTGGCGTGTGCGTGTGCGTGTGCGTTAGTGCGTGTGCGTGTGTGGTGTGTGTGTGTGTGTTAGTGTGTGTGTGGGTGTGTGAGGTAGGTAGGTAGGGAGTCATACACTGTGGCACTGTATGTGTAATTTAGTATGGCTTTGCAGGGAAAAAAACTATGTTTGGTATATCGTTTCTGTTCAATACAACATTCACGTTGCTTCAGTATGTTTAGTCGGGCATTGGTTTGTTGCCATGTAACTGCCTGAACAACCTCGCTTAAATCCAGGAATAATGATAGTTTAGGGACTTCCGGAAATACGGAATGTGGTGTATTTAAAACTTATTATCACAGGTAGCATTAAGTGTGCACATTGAAGATAATGCTTACTTCAAGAAATGTTAAATAATCAAACCAACACAGTTTACAATGTCAGGAGGAGAATCGTTGTAAAGTAAATTACAGTTTTAACGAAGGTCGTGGCACTCCAGTTTGACCAAGGTAAAGTATTTGTCAAGCCGTCTTACCAGGTGGAAACACACACACAACACTCCCACTCAAGATTTTCAGGATATAAAGGGGACATTGCGTTATCGTATTGAATCCAGTGACGCAATCCTTGACGCTTCTTTCTGAGCCAAATAGGAGAAGATGTGGACAGGACGTTATTATGACGTCACTGCCGTGGATTGGCGGCCATACGATGTCGATACTTGGAGTCGGGGGTTGCCATTCTGTTAGCAAAGCATGCACGCGCTCTCGTTTAAGGGATTTTACTCTGCCGATAAAAATATTCGGAGGTTATCATAATGGTTGTTGTTGGTATTAAACGCATCTATTCTAAAACGGACCGCCCGGGATACTTCGGGTCAGTTTGATTCCTATGCCAAAAGTTGCCTTAGCCGCGGTGATAAAAGCCTGCGGGAGGGATATGGAGCAGTTAGGCCACACAAGCCTCATAGCAGGGTGAGGTAATAGGTGTCTTTTTCTGAATCTATGTTGTGTCAAGTTTCCTTGGACGAGGGGTGAGAGTAGGAGTACCTGGCAAGGGCAGCGAGCGAGGCTTGAAGGAGGAGTGAGAACGACTGTCGCGTGGTATTGGTCGGACAGGCATGGCCATGAACACACAGTCTGCAGATCTGTCATGCAAGAGGACCTTCTCTCGCGCTTTCCCGGTGCCATGACGGTGCTATGTCTATATACCTTGGCATATTTGCCGGTGCATGAAACAGTAGCGTTAGGTTGCTCTTAGTGTGAGAATGTGTGGCGTTGCCCTGGAATATCGACAATATATTTCCACGAGGAAGGCGTTAGTGATCTTTGAGGCTCACGAAGCAAGGGAATAAACATTTAGGCCCCTACTACACGGCCGCCTGTGACCGCAGAAAAGGTGTGAAATGCTAGGTTACGGAGGAGCTTGACGGCATGGCTTTTTGGTACCGAGAGGAGAGAGAGAGGAGGAGGAGGGAGGAGGGAGAGGAGAGGAGAGAGGGGGGGAGAGGAGAGGAGAGGGGGGGAGAGAGGTGGAGGAGGAGGGGATCGAGAGATGAGAGAGAGAGAGAGGGAGCGGAAGAAGTGAGAGAGAGAGAGAGAGAGAGAGAGAGAGAGAGAGAGAGAGAAGAGAGAGAGAGAGACACAGACCTCGTGAGAGGAGCACCTCAGCTGCTGATCGTCGGCCTGACAAGTAGCCCACCGTGCCGTACCCAGGCACGCGGCCAGAGGAAAAGGTCACTACCATTATGATTACCACTACCTTTTTCGAATCCTTCTACCAAAGAACACCAAAAGGCAAGCCCACAAAAATCTAAAAAAACGAGATAACAACAGCATACCAACCTTTCCCCATTTTGCCCTCCTCCTCCCTCTTCCCCCGCCCCTCGCTTCCTCCTTCGTCCCTACAATTCCCCTCCCTACCCTTATTCGTCCATCCCAGTCCTCCTTTTTCCCCCCCTTCCCCTATCCGCCTTCCCTTACCCTTCGCCCCACCCCCCACAGCCCATTTCGACCCGCAGCAGCCCTTTGGTGGGCGTCAAGGCCCATGCTCGTCCTAGTCTGCGTAGGTTCACTTTCCTTCGCAAATCTCGGCGCTGAGGTGGTCGTGGTCCGACGAAGGAAGGGGACCGTGGTCTCAAAGTATCGAAGCGGAAACTAGACGGAGATGGAATGAATATAGTTAATAGAAAAAGGAGAAAAACAAAATTGGTAATAAAAGAGAGGTAAAAGAATTAAAATGCCGACATTTTAGAAAAGAAAACGAGAAACATTATGAATCCCTAGGAATACTGATTGAGAAAAAAAATAGGACACAGACCCCCAGAATTGTTATAGATGAAATAAATGAGATGTAAATCGGGGGAGAAACAGAATTTGCAAAAGGTCAAGATTGCACATGCAGCCACCGGGCAAGCGGACCAGCGGAGTGAAAAGGTGTGAGTGCGTGATGCGAGAAGAGAAAGAGTCGGAAAGATAAACAAAAGGGAGAAAATAGTGAGAAGATATTAATTACCGTATCGTGCATGGTGAAAGAGAAGAGAAGGAAATAGCCACAGAGGTAGTTTTGATAAAACCACGTGAAAAACGAGAGAGAGAGAAAAAGAAAATAATGAGTTAAATTTTCTATTGTTATTAGCCCCACTGTGAAAGAAAATTAAAACGAAAAAAGAGAAACGGAGTTGAGATTTTAAAAAAATACAACAAAGAGGAAAATAAAGATTGAATAAATCAAGCTAAACAAAGACAAAAGAAAAGAAAAGAAAGACGCGTGCATTCCGGCTCTCCTGAAGGCGGGGACCAACTCTATCAAGTCCTGTCGCTTCCCGCGTCGCTCTCTGCCCGCGGGTCGTAGTGGCAACGACTCAGCAGCGCGACGGACCACAGGCCCCGGACGACTAAGCGCTCTCCAGCGATGGGAGGAATTTAGGGTCGTTCCTGCCGATGTACGTGGTGGGCGGCCGTGGTGTGCTTGGCCCCGCCGGCGACCCGCGCGTGCCGCACCACCTCCACCGGACCTTCGCAGACGAGAGGCAAGGTGAGGCTTCCGCAAGGGGTTCGCTACACACGCATCAAGATGTGCGTGGTGTGTGTGTGTATGTGTGTGTGGGTGTGTGTGTTGTGTGGTGGTGTGTGTGGTGTGTGTGTGTGTGTGTGTTTGTGTGTGTGTGTGTGTGTGTGTGTGCTGCGCGCGCGCATTACATACATAAAATATATATATATAATATGTATGTAGGTATGCGCGCGCGACACACACACACACACCACACACACCAACACACACACACACACACACACACCACACACCACACCCACCACAAACACACACACACACACACAACACACATCACAACACACACACACGACATCTGAAGTGCGTGTGTAGGGAACCCCTGCGAAGCCTCACCTGCCTCTCGTCTGCCGAAGGTCCGGTGGACGTGGTGCGGCACAGCGCGGGGTCGCGGAGGGGGGCCAAGCACGACCACGGCCGCCACCACGCTACAAGGCGGGCAGGAAACGACCCTAACCTCCCATCGCTGGAGAGGCCGCTTAGTCGTCCGGGGCCTGTGAGTCGTCGTCGCTGATGAGTCGTTGACACTACGACCCGCGGTCAGAGAGCGACGACGGGACGAAAGGACTTGATAGCGTTGGGACCGCCTTCAGAGCAGCCGGAAGCACGGTCTTTCTTTTCTTTTCTTTGTTCTTTGTTTACTGATATTCAATCTTTATTCATATTTAGTGCGTATTTTTTAAAATCTCACTCCGTGTCTCATTTTTTTTTGTTTATTTTCTTCACAGTGCAATAACAAGACGAACATTAAAATCATTTATTTTCTTTCTTTTCTCTCTACTCGTTTTCACGTGGTTTATCAAAAACTTACCCTATGTGGCTATTCTCTCTTCCTCTTCACCCATGCACGATTACGGTAATTATATCTTCTCACTATTTTCTCCTTTTGTTTATCTTTCCGACTCTTTTCTCTCTAGCATTACACACAATCACACCACTTCACTCGCTGGTCGCTGACCGGTGGCTGCAATGTGCAATTGACCTTTGCAAATCTGTTTCCCCTCCCCCGATTTACATCTCATTTATTCATATTATAATAATTCTGGGGGGGGTCATGTGTCTATTTTTTTTCTCAATCAGTATTGCGCCTAGGGATCATAATGTATTCTCGTTTTCTTTTTAAAATGCCGGGCATTTAATTCTATTTACCTCTCTTTATTACCATATTTGTTTTTCTCCTTTTTAAATTACTATCTTCTTCCATCTCAGTCAGTTTCCGCTTCGAATACTTGAGGACACGGTCCCTTCCTTCGTCGGACCAGGACCACCTCAGCGCGAGATTTGCGGAAGGAAAGTGAAAAACTGACCGCAGACGAGGACGAGCATGGGCCTTGACTCCCACCAAAGGTGTGGTGAGGGTCGGGAAAATGGGCTGTGGCGGGGGGGTAAGGGCGAAGGGAGGGGAAAGGGAGGCTAGGGGAAGGGGGAGGAGGCACTGGGATGGACGAATAAGGGTAGGTGAAGGGGAATTGTGGGTACGAGGGGAAGCCGAGGTTGTGAAGAGGGAGGAGGAGGGAAAAATAGGGGGAAGTTGTATAGCTTTGGTATCCGTTTTTTTTTTTTTTTTTTGTGGGATTGTACCTTTTTGGTGCTTGGTAGAAGGATGGAAAAAAGGTAGTGGTAATAATAATGGTAGTGCCCTTTCTCTGGCCGGCAGTGCCTGGGTAGCGGCACGGTGGGCTACTGTCCAGGCCGGACCGATCAAGCAGCTGAGGTGCTCCCTCCACTTTGAAGGTTGTGCGTCTCTCCTCTCTCTCTCTATCTCTCTCTATCTCTCTCCTCTCTCTCTCTCTCCTCTCTCTCTATCTCTCTTCTTCTCTCTCTCTCACCTCTCTCTCTGTACCTCACAGCTCTCCGTAACCTAGCATTCACCTTTTCTGCGGTCACAGGCGGCCGTGTAGTAGGGGCTTGAATTTATTTCCTTCTTCGTGAGCCTCAAAGAATCAATAAAAACGCTTCTCGGTGGGATATGATTGTTCGATATTACAGGGCAAACGCGCACACACATTCTCACACTAGCACCTAACGCTACGTTTTCATGCACCGGCCAAATATGCAAGGTACTAGACAATAGCACCGTTCATGCACCGGGAAAGCGAGAGAGGAGGTCTTTGCATGACAAGCCGAAGGACTGTGTGTCATCGCATGCCCTGTGCCGGGACATACCACGCGACAGTCGTCTCACTCTCCAGTCAAGCCTCGCTCGTGCCTTGGCCAGCGTTACTTCCTACTCTCACCCTCGTCCAAGGAACACCTGACAAACAGAATTAGACAGACACCTATTACTCACCCTGCTATGTAGGCTGGGGTGCCAACTGCTCCATTCCTAGCAGGCTTTTATTCACCGCGCTAAGGGCAAGCTATTTGGCAGAGAATCAAAACTGACCCGAAAAGTATCCCGTGCGGTGTTTTAGAATGATCGTATACAAACAAAAAAACCATATGATAGAACCTCCGAATCTTTTTATCGGCAGAGTAAAAAATCCCTTAAACGAAGGAGGCGTGAACTGTGCTAGACAGCAAGGAAACCCACACTCAAAGTAGCGACATCTAGACGCCAATCCGCGGCCGTGACGGTCATAACAACGTCCAGTGTCCACATAGTCTCCTATTGGCTCAGAAAAGAAGGCGTTCAAGATTGCGTCACTGATCATACGGATAAAAAACCAATGTCATGTTATGCACTGATTCTTGATGTGAGTGTGGTGTGTGTTTCCCCTGAAAGACGGCCTTGACAATACGTTTACCTGGCAATGGAAGTGCAACTCGACTTTCGAAAACGTGTATTACACTTCACCACGATTCTCTCCTGGACATTGTAACTGTGTTGGGGTGAATTATTTAAACTATTTCTTGAAAGTAGCAACTATCTTCATGTGCACAATAATGCTACCTGTGATAATAAGTTTACAATACACCACATTCAGTATTTCCGGAAGTCTAAACGAGCATTATCATGGATTAAGGCGGAGGTGGTTCAGGCAGTTACAGAGCAACACCAAGCCCGACTAACATTACTGAAAGCACAGGAGTGTTGTATTGAACAGAAAACGATATACCAAAAACATACGTTTTTCCTGGGCCAATCCATACTAAATTACCACATACGTGCACAGTTATTGACTCCCTACTACCTCCTACACACACACACACACACACACACCACACACACACACACACACCAGCACACGCACAACGCCCACGCACACGCACACGCAAACGCACACGCACGCACACACCACACACAACACAACACACACACACACACACACCACACACCACACACACACACACACAAACACACACACACACACACACACCACACACACACACACACACATATATATATATACTATATATATATATATAATATAAATTACTATATATATTTATTTATATTATTTACATATATATACACATACATATACATGCATTAAAACAAACACACACAATAAAAAAATGTATATGAATTACACGCTCACGTATGCATATGACATGTATATTACATAGGTATATAGTTATATTACACGCACATGCACCACGCACATTATATACATTGTGGTACCAAGCCCGGATAAAATAGAGAGAATGATTACTAAAAGGTAACACGGCACTCTCCGTGAAAGGAACGTGTGTGGTTGGTTGTGTGTGTGGTGTGTGTGTGTGTGTGTGTGGTGTGTCTGTGCGTATGCATATGTATACACACACATACACACACACACATACACCACACACACCACACACACACATATAATAGATAGATAGATAAATATGATATATCTATGTATGTATAGATATATATTAAGTGTGTGTGTGGTGGGTGTGTGTGTGTGTGTGTTGTGTCGTGTACGCACGCACAAATATTATATATGTGTGTGTGCGTGTGTGTGTTAATCTGTATACAACACACACACACACGTATATATATATATATATAAATATATATATAAGATATATATATATATATAGATATACACACACACACACACACCACACACACCACACACACACACACCTACATACATACACACACACTCACACACACACACACACACATATATATAGGGGGTATGTATGTAGTATATATATATATTAATATATATGATATATATAATATTATCTATAATATTTATATATATATATATATATATATATATATATATGTAAGGTAATATGTGTGTATGTGTGTGTGTATACATATAAATGTATGAGTATATATATATGTATATTATATATATACTATAATATTTATTATATAATACATATGTGTGTTTTGTGTGTGTGTGTGTGTGGTGTGTGTGTGTGTGTGTGTGTGGTGTGTGTGTGTGTTTGTGTGTGTGGTCGTGTGTGTGTGTGTGTGTGTGTTGTGTGTGGGTTTGTGTGGGTGTGTGTATGTGTGTGTGTGTGTGTGTGGATGCAAACAGAAAGAGAGACGCAAATATTAACCAAGCAAGTAGACATAAAAAAACGAATGTCAAAACAATAAATGTGTACAGATAAATGATGAAATGAAAAGACAGCAGATAGGCAGAAATTGCTAGAAATGTGCTATGTAACCCTAGAACTTTCTGTAAACAAAAACGAAATCAATATGTATATACAAATAAATAAAACGTATGGAAGTAGTCCCATAAACTTTAGATAGGCAGTAACGTTCTCCAGTTATGTTAGGGGCTTACAGCCCTCCCCGTCCCCTCCCTCCTTCTTTCCCACAAAAATCAAATAAACAAACAAAAGATGGGAGAGGCGAAGCTGGCAAGTGATCATGAAAGATTCAGCAATGACAGTTTGACCTATTACATGGACCCCGAGGAGTTGAGGGGAAAGGGAAGGGGGGAGACGAGGGGAGGAGAAGGAATGCAGGTGGTATTGAGACATTCACACGGTTCGTTGTTTTGTGCACACGTTTTGAAGGCCCAGCGAGAGTACCGAGACGCGAGGGGAATATTAACTCTACGGCAATTGATCGCCGTGTTGACATGGCAACATAAAATTCCACGCAAAGTAGACGTGGACAAATCACACACACGCGCGCCCTTGATACACAAAAATCCCATTAACATTATAAAAATCAATGTCTACAATTAGGTAAAATACCAAAAGGGTCGCTCCATGCACCAGGAAAAATTCAAACATTGATCGTGCACCTTACATGTCTAACCACAAAAAAACCAGGGTGCATAACGTGTGTGAAACAAATTGCGCTCGCAACGGTAACGGAACACACAGAATCATGGGTGGATGATGCATTATGGAGTGTGACGGCCAGACGGATCCGTACAGTCTGGATACAAAAGGCTGGTTGTGCTGCGCTGTATACAAAAAATGGCTTACTACAACATCAAGTTAATATGAGAAGAGAATACAAACTGGCCAGCTAAACACAAAACGGGACGCGGCAGGTATACCCTCGCACGGAATTCTTAATGTCTAGGGGCTTCTGGAGTAGTTTCTGTGACTCTCAAAGGGCTCTTCGGGACGTGAAATCTTTCAAAGCAGGTGGCGATGAAGAAATTGTGAGTGGCATTAAGCGAAACGTAACCTATGCAACCAAGAGCGTAATTTAAATTCACGGTTGTATGGATCCCATCTATGTTGGCATACGCAAGCACGGACCACGTAGACAAATTGGCGAAAGAAGCCTGCAGGCAAGGATATTGGGAAATAGATCTTGGGATGCTTCTGGTAGGGTTGCATCATCTATTGAAAAGTTCTCATAAGGACAGAACTAGTAGATCTGATTACACT
>NC_051392.1:24334560-24339560 GCF_015228065.2 Penaeus monodon | reverse complement strand
ATTCAACTACCAACTCGGTATTGTGAAAGATATTCTTCTCATTCATACTTCTCCCACATTTGTCGTGACTGTTATTCACTTCAATTATCATCATCCTCATCATCAATATTATCATCATTAATTAGATAGGGCTTTGTTGTTTTTGTTCTCGTTAATTCTATTCATTATATCATTACTTATGGCGGCGATGATGATTTATTAATATTGTTATTATAAAGATTCTGCTACGATTCATCTCTATTCATATCCATATAGACATACAAAAACATTACTTAACAGACCTACACACACACACAAACAAACAAAGAACACACAACACAAAAACACACACAACCCCCCACACACATACCACATATATTGTAAATACATACTATTTCAGATGGATTAAAAGATATCTTGGTCTCTCTTTTGAATATCATATATACATTACATACATAAAGAAATATTATAGAAAGATAACATACTAGATAGACAGTTAGATAGACAGATCAATACTAGAGATACAGTGTATATGTGTTATGTGTGTGGTCTCCCCCCGTGGCGTTCTGGGGCTGGGTCCTTTGGGCCACTCGACCGCGGCAGAAGCAAGGGACGAAAGGACTTGATAGCGTTGGGGCCCCGCCTTCGGGAGCAGCCGGAAGCACGCGTCTTTTTTTCTTTTCTTTGTCTTTGTTTACTTGATTATTCAATCTTTTTTCATCTTTAGTGTGTATTTTTTTAAAATCTCACTCCGTTTCTTTTTTTTTCGTTTATTTTCTTTCACAGTGCTAATAACAAGAGGAACATTAATCATTATTTTCTTTCTTTCTCTCTCTCTCGTTTTCACGTGGTTTATCAAAACTCCCCTATGTGGCTATTCCTTCTCTTCTCTTCACCCATGCACGATTACGGTAATTATATCTTCTCACTATTTTCTCCTTTTGTTTTATCTTTCCGACTCTTTCTCTTCGCATCACACACTCACACCACTTTCACTCGCTGGTCGCTTCCCCGGGGGCTGCAATGTGCAATCTTGACCTTTGAAAATTTCTGTTTCTCCCCCGATTTACATCTCATTTATTCATCTATAATAATTCTGGGGGTCATGTGTCTATTTTTTTTCTCAATCAGTTTTTGCCCTAGGGATTCATAATGTATTCTCGTTTTCTTTTCTAAAATGCCGGCATTTTAATTCTTTTTACCTCTCTTTATTACCATATTTTTTTTTTCTCCTTTTTCAATTACTATATTCTTCCATCTCCGTCAGTTTCCGCTTCGAATACTTGAGCCCACGGCCCCTTTCCTTCGTCGGACCAGGACCACCTCAGCCCCGAGATTTGCGGAAGGAAAGTGAACTGCCCGCAGACGAGGACGAGCATGGGCCTTGACTCCCCCCAAAGGGCTGCTGAGGGTCGGAAAATGGGCTGTGGGGGGGAAAGGGGCAAAGGGGTAGGGGAAAGGGAGGATAGGGGAAGGGGGAGGGGGACTGGGATGGACGAATAAGGGTAGGGAAGGGGAATTGTAGGGACGAGGGGAAGCGAGGGTGTGAAGAGGGAGGAGGAGGGAAAAATAGGGGGAAGGTTGGTATAGCTGTTGGTATCCGTTTTTTTTTTTTTTTTGTGGGATTGCTTTTTGGTGCTTTGGTAGAAGGATGCGAAAAAAGGTATTGGGAATAATAAATGTAGTGACCTTTTTTCTGGCCGGCAGTGCCTGGGTAGCGGCACTGGTGGGGCTACTGTCCCGTGCCGACCGATCAGCAGCTGAGGTGCTCCTCTCACGAAGGTCTGTGGTCTCTCTCTCTCTCTCTTTTTCTCTCTCTCTCTCTCTCTCTCTCTCTCTCCTCTCTCTCTCTCTCTCTCTTCTCTCTCTCTCCCCTCTCTCGGTACCTCACAGCTCTCCGTAACCTAGCATTTCACCTTTTCTGCGGTCACAGGCGGCCGTGTAGTGGGGGGCCTGAATTTATTCCTCTTCGTGAGCCTCAAAGATCACTAACGTTTCCCTCGGTGGGATATGATTGTCGATTTTACAGGCAAACGCGCACACATTCTCACACTAGCACCTAACGCTACTGTTTTCATGCCCCGGGCCCAAATATCCCAAGGAAATAGACATAGCACCGTCATGCACCGGGAAAGCGAGAAGAAGGTCTCTTGCATGACAAGCCTGCAGACTGTGTGTCATGCAGGCCTGTCGACATACCACGCGACAGTCGTTCTCACTCTCCAGTAAAGCCTCGCTCGCTGCCTTGCCAGCTTTACTCCTACTCTCACCCTCGTCCAAGGAACACTGCCCAAAAACAGAATTCAGACAGACACCTATTACTCACCCTGCTATGGGGCTGGGGTCCCAAACTGCTCCATTCCTCGCAGGCTTTTATCACCGCGTAAGGGCAAGGGCTTTTGGCAGAGGAATCAAACTGACCGAAAGTATCCCGGGCGGTGTTTTAGAATAGATCGTTATACAACAACAACCATTATGATAAACCTCCGAATTTTTTATCGGCAGAGAAAAAATCCCTTAAACAGAGCGCGTGAACTGTTTGCTAGACAGAAGGAACCCCTCCAAGTAGCGACATCTATGGCCGCCAAACCGCGGCAGTGACGTCATAAAAAACGTCACTGTCCACATAGTCTCCTATTGGCTCAGAAAGAAGGCGTCAAGGGTTGCGTCACTGATCATACGATAACGCAATGTCCTGTTATGCACTGATCTTGAGTGAGTGTGTGTTGTGTGTTTCCACCTGGAAGACGGCTTGACAAATACGTTTTACCTGGCAACTGGAGTGCCACGACCTTCGAAAACGTGTATTACTTACACGATTCTCTCCTGACATGTAACTGTGTTGGGGTTGATTATTTAACTATTTCTTGAAGTGCAATTATCTTCATGTGCACAATTAATGCTACCTGTGATAATAAGTTTACAATACACACACATTCCGTATTTCCGGAAGTCTAAACACATTATTTCCCGGATTTAAGCGGAGGTGGTTCAGGCAGTTACAGGCAACACCAATGCCCGACTAAATAAATGAAGCAACAGTGAGTGTTGTATTGAACAGAAAACGATATACCAAACATACGTTTTTCCCCGCAAATCCATACTAAATTACACATACGTGCACAGTTATGACTCCCTACCTACCTACCTACACACACACACACACACATACACACACACACACACACGCACACGCACGCATGCACACGCACACGCACACGCACACGCACACGCACACGCACCCGCACGCACACACACACACACACACACACACACACACCCCACACACACACACACACATATATATATTATATATATATATAATATATATATAATATATATATATTTATTTATATATTTACATATATATACACATACATATACATGCATACAAACAAACACACACATAAAAATATGTATATGTATACACGCTCACGTATGCATATGTACATGTATATACATATGTATATATGTATATATACAACGCACATGCACACGCACATATATATACAGTGCTGGTCCCAGCCCGGATAAAAAAGAGAGAATGATTACCTAAAAGGTAACACCGGCACTCTCCGTGGAAAAAAGGGAAAGTGTGTGGTTTTTTTGTTTGTGTGTGTGGGGTGTGTGTGTGTGTGTGTGTGTTTGTGTGTGGTATGCATATGTATACACACAAACACAAAACACACATACACACACACACACACACACACATATATAGATAGATAGATAAATATGTATATATATATGTATGTATATATATATATTAGTGTGTGTGTGGTGTGTGTGTGTGTGTGTGTGTGTGTGTGTACACACGCCACATATGTATATATGTGTGTGTGCGTGTGTGTGTTAATATGTATACACACACCACACACACGTATATATATATATATATATATATATATATAATATATATAATATATTTTATATACACACACACACACACACCCCACACACACACACACACACACCTACATACATACACAACCCCACTCACACACACACACACACACATATATATTTTGTGTGTATGTATGTAGTATATATATATATTATATATATATATATATAATATTATTATAAAATTTATATATATATATATATATATATATATATATATATATATATAATATGTATGTAATATGTGTGTATGTGTGTGTGTATACATATAATGTATGAGTATATATATATTTATATATATATATATATAAAATTATTTTATATATATATGTGTGGTGTGTGTGTGTGTGTGTGTGTGTGGTGTGTGTGTGTGTGTGGGGTGTGTGTGTGTTTGTGTGTGTGTGTGTGTGTGTGTGTGTGTGTGTGTGTGTGGTTGTGTGTGTGTTAGTGGGTGTGTGTGGGGGTTTGGATGCAAACGAAAAGAGACGAAAATTTTAAAACAACAAGTAGACAAAAAAAAAAGAATGCAAAACAAAAAATGTGTACAGATAAATGATAAATGAAAAAACAGATAGGCAGAAATTGCTAGAAATGTGCATGTAACCTAGAATTTTCTGTAAACAAAAAGAAATCATATTATTATACAAATAAAAAAAAGTAGGGAAAGAAGCCCCCATAAACTTTAGTAGGCAGTAACTTTCCCAGTTATGTAGGGGTTTACGCCCCCCCCGTCCCTCCCCCCTTCTTTCCCACAAAAATAAAAAAAAACAAAAGATGGGAGAGGCGAAGCTGGCAAAGGGGAAAGAAAGATTCAGCAATGACAGTTTGACCTATTACTGACCCCATTGAGGGGGAAAGGGAAGGGGGGAGACGAGGGGAGGAGAAGGGGGAAAGCAGGGGGTATTTGGATTTCACGTTCGTTGTTTTGGGGGCCACGTTTTGAAGGCCCCCGCGAGGTACGAGACCGAGGGAATTTAATCTACGGCAAATTATGCCCTGTTTTTAATCAACATAAAATCACGCAAAATAGATGACAAATCACACACACGCGCGCCCTTGATACACAAAATCCCATTAACATTATAAAATCAAAGTTCCCAATTTGTAAAATACCAAAA
>NC_051392.1:24322060-24329560 GCF_015228065.2 Penaeus monodon | reverse complement strand
ACAAACAAGCAAGAGCTAAGGTTCGTAGAACAACTAGACAAGCAGAAAGAGACTCCTAGCGGAGCTTTGTCTCTACAATTAACCGCAACACCACAATGTCACAGGTTTAGTCCACTGTCAATAAAATAAACAAAAAAATACTTTTTCATAATTAAGGAACCAATTTCATTTCACCTAGAGACATTGCCAATGCAATCGCCAAGCAGTTCTCTTACAAGCAGCTCAGAAAATTACCATCCCACTTCCGCTTCCACCAAGGAAGCGACTGAGCTGCAACCTATTCACTTTGCCACAGGAGATGACTTTGATTACAATGAAGATCTAACAACGGATGAGTCTGTCTGAGCCCTAGAAGTCTGTAGAGGAACATCCCCAGGCCCTGATGAGATTCGATATGAGATGATATAGCATCTTGATCATGATGCCATGATTAAGTTGCTAGAAATGTACAATGAGCCCACATCATTCCCTACTGAAAGGAGGGGGGGAAATCCCAGATCTTTCCATCTCCTACCACCCAATTGTGTTGACAAGAGGTCTTACGACACTAGAACTGTCGCAAATTTCATTCGCGACAGCAACGCTGCCGGTGTTCCTACGTTGTTGTCAAAGGCTCGACTCCCCCCCTATTCCTACGAATCGTACTTCAGTTGACGAATCTGATTTTATTTTTTAATTGTATAAAATTATCACTGTTTTATTGATATTATATTAGAAATCAGCAGTAATACAAGTGCGTAGTTATCAACATCTTCAAATAACAAATAAAACGATTTAAACTACCGAAATCAGTTGAAAATGCGCGGGACCTACGCGCCTCCCATCATACTTTATCCTTCGTCTATCGACATCGGTTTCGAACGTCATACTCATTTAAATATTTTGAATATGTCACATTTTATTAATTGATACTGATTATATTTAAAAGGATACATGAGTTTAACGCCTTCATATTCAATTATGCGTACACAAGAAGTAAATTGATTATGTAGAATATAATATAAATTTCCGAAAAATTGTCTCAACAATTCAAACACATCTGTAAACAAAACATGAATCTGTCCGAGATACTTCCCATATATATATATATGCATATATATATATATATATATATATATATATATATATATATATATATATATATATATATATATATATATATATTTATACATATATATGCATATATATATATATATATATATAAAATATATATATATATATATATTTTTATATGTTTATTATAGTATTATTTATATAAAATTAAAAATTATTTAATATTAAAATAAAAATTGTATAAAATATTCCATAAATCCCTATATATATTTTTTTATATATATTATATATTTATAATATATATATAATAAAATTAATTTATCTAAAATAAAATTATATATTATATATTTTTAATATATATTTATATTATATATATATTTATGTGGTGTTGGGTTTTGGTATTTATCCCTTATATATATATATCTTATAATTATATATATATATTAAATTATATATAAAATATATAGAGCTTTTTATATATAATAATATATATATATCTATTTTATATTATTTTAAAATCCTATATATCTATCTATAAAAATATATATATAAAAATTTTTAATTTTATATATATAAAAGGTATTTTATATATTTTTTATATATTTTCACACAAGACTATTCAAAGCCTAGGTGCAATAATACCTCATTTTTAAACAAATAATGCATCATAGATTTGCGGCTTTCAAATTTCAGTTTCCCCAAATTTTTTTTTGAGTTTCAACCCGGCAAGGCGTCCCCGCATGCTCACAGCTTGCTTGAGAGATTTGCAAAGTTCTACTTCGGCCCGGGGCCCTTTCCCTATCCCCGGGCCTGTGTCAGCTTTTTATGGCTGTCTCATTTTGTTCTCTACACTCTGCTTCCCGTGGGGGTGGGATTGCCAGCAGGCTCCTGCCCCCAGGGTTTAAAGCTACCGCAAAATCTCTTAACCCAGAGGGCTGTTGTCGGGGGGACCCTGCCCCGGGAATTGTGTGTGCCAAATTCTCTAAGTAATGTACGATGTGGCTTTTGGGCTCGCCGCAATGCTGCAACACCTCCTTCAGGGTCTGTTTTCTCTATGATCTGCTGGGGCCAGGGGAAACCAGGCGCATTCTGTGAAGATGACTTCTGTACCTCTGTTTGATTTTTTCGAGAGTGATGGTTCTCCCAGGCGGGGAAGGGATCTGTTTCCTCTCGTAAGCTGCGGGAGGAAGGTATGGGGCCCACTTTACACTTCCCCTTTCGTAATTTTCTGCAAGGTTGTATGATTAGGGGATTTGGGGCATACCCCTCCAATATCGGCTAGTCTGTCGCAACTCTTTCCCCTCTGATCCCAATGTGGCTGGGGACGCAGTTTAGATTATTACCCCGAGCAAAACCTCGTGCTTTGAAGAGTAGCAAAGGTAGATTTGTCTTTGGATAGCGCTGCTGAGACAGCCGATGGCTGCCCTGGGTCTTATTAACCCGTGCCCCTTCCCTCGGACGTGTGGCCTGGGGCTCCCATGATTGCAATTTGCCTCTGCCTGTGGGGGAGGGGGCTGTCTGTTACCCTCGGGTTTTGTGCTTCCCGTGAAGTATTTTCTCTACCCGGAGAGTGAGGGCTGCAATACCCTCTGGGCTTCTGCTTTAGACTGGGCATGGGGCATTGATCTTTTTCATTGTTGGGGCCCATGATGGAAAAATCTCTCGGGGTTTTTGTGCCCCGGCGGGGTTTTTGAAAAAGTAGGGTGGGGGGACCCATCCCCTTTACAAGAAGCGTTCTTGACTGAGGGAAAATTAACACCCTGGCTGTAGAGACCCCGGGATTGTTTGAAAAGAGCTCGTTACTTGTTCTAGGCTCTGACTGGTTCCTGGGAGCCGGATACCTTTGACATAAATTGTGCTCCCCCTTAGATAAATTCGTGATCAAGGGGGAAAAAGCTTTGCCTCCATGAGGGGTTAGGACCTTCGTCCAAACCTTGGGGACCCAAAATGATCCTGGCAGCTTTTTTTGGAAAATTTGTCTTTGTGTTTTCTCTTTGTGCCATCAAGCGAGTGAGCTAGCCCCACAAGGGGCCGGACGGCATGTACATGGAACGCTTCGTATTTGTGTCGGGGTCCTATGCATCCCCCCACTCGTTCTCTCATGACAGAAAGTCTTGTTCTGGTGGGCAACCAAGACTAGACCTCCTTCTGGAAGTAAAAAGTCCTCCTTGGATTTTCAACTTTTTGCCTTGAATTTTTTGTCTCAGGCCTGGCTTGGTTTGGGCTGCGAGAATTTTTAGTACTGTCCTAAAACCTCCTAAACACGGGTCCAGACAACTTTGGGGCTTTATTTGGTAGTAGGGTCCATGGAGTTTTAGAGAAGATTGTCTGCATGGGAATGATCTTGCTCCCACTGGAGGTTTTTTTTGAGGATACAGGACTTTAATGTTTTAAAAGGGGCTGGACTGAAAACCCCCCCCCTGTGGCATTCCATTTTCTAGGGCATGTGCGTGATAGGTGACCTTGGATTTGACTCTGGCTTTTTCTGTTCCTAAAGTAGTCACTATCCAAGCCAGAGCTTACCTCTATTCCCTTCTGGATCGGGCTCTCCTAAATGGCAAGGGGATTGCAAATTCAAAGCCTTCTCCTCTGGGAAATACTACCACAGTGTCCGGTGTTTATTGTTCAAGGGCGGGGCTATGCTGTGCGCTTTGCTCATCCCCCTGGTGAACCTGTGGAGGTTTTTCATGGGGGGGCCCCTTTTTTCCTTTGGGAGCCAGTTATACCATCCTCTCCGGGCCGTTTTGGGCCAACACTGAAGAGAGATGGGGCATTATTTTCCCTCCCCCTTTTGGGTTTTTTGGGGGGGGGAACTAGGGTAGCCCTTTTCCCCCACTCGGGGTCGAGTGGATTTTTTCCCGGGAAACTTGATGATTGCGGGTGAAGCCACCTACTATTTCTGGGTGGGAAAATATGGGGTACGAGATTCCATCAGACCCGGGGGCTGTGTAAAACTTTTTTTATAGGCATTTTTTTATTTCCCCTCATAGGAAAAATAACATCGACAGTGGGCCAAGGGTTCTGAAAACCCCTGCCTTGGCCTTGTCTTTTTTCCTTTTGGATTCGGTCGTGGCTTTCGGCTGGGCCACTATCCATGGGGGGTATTGTAGTCCGTAGGGTCATTTGTGCAGTCTCATCGACACAAAAACTAACCTCCCCTCTCCAGTGGCAGTGGCCAGTGGAGGTCTAGGACCCCTCCTCTGACATCTTGTTTTTGGATATTGAGGAGAAATCTGGGGAATGTCTCAAGCCATTGGCTTGTGATAGCCGCTGCACCCCAGTGCCCAGCGGGAGCCAGGAGGGGGTGGGTGTCATTAAAGTCTCCCCCAAATGATCCTCGGTCATGTGCCGAAGCACAACCGGGCTGATTCAAAAACCCTACCCCGGGCTGTACCATTGTATAGTTTTGGGGCCCCTCGTCAGGTAATCCGGGAAAGAGATTCAAACATCGCCCCACATTGGGGTTTTGGCTATTGCGGGGGCGGGGGATTGTTGTTCTGAAAAGGGGGATCAAGCCTCTCATGCCATCTTTGGGGCACATAAAGGTAGAACCCGAAAAGCAAACGGGCCCACTGTTAATGTCTCCTGGGCATGACAATGTCAAGCTCCTTGAGGCACTATTGCGGGAGGATACATTCCATGGGAAAAGCCTTTGGGTTTTCCACCGTATATGCTTGATGTGTGTCATGATGTTACTTGGGGATAGTTACTCGAGACATCGTCATATTCGGATTTACTGGTGTCGGAGTCTGACAACTCCATTGCGAAATCCTCGCTGCTTGAGGGGTTTTTCGTCTGTTATTGGGTATCCCTGGGGCCCCCTGGGGGGTGGGGAAACCTTTGGTGCTCCCACTTTTGGGTTTTTGGGCTTTTCTCTCAGGTTTTTTTTGTGTTTTTTTCTTTTCTGGCCTTGCCTGGGCAAGGTCCGTCTCTGGCTCTAGTTGCACAGATTCAGCCTGGTTTTTGCTCTGCCCGTGAGGGCATGGCCTAGGTTGGAGTGGGGAGGGAATCCGTCCTGGGGGGAGAGTGGGCTGGTTCGGCTCTCTCCAGCTTCCATCCCCTTTTAGGTTTCAACAAACTGGGTTGTTGCCGTCAAAGGGGACCGGGGCTTTCCTTTTTGGCCTCTTTACTGCCTCCCCAAGGGGGTTGTATGTGTGCTACGAATTACAGGTGAGTTTTAAAAACCTTCCTCACCAAAAAGGAGATCTTATCCTTGGGAGGGATTTGTATGCTCTTTGAACCTTTATTTTTGTGGTTCTTCTGCACTTTTTTCATTGTTGAACTCATTTTTGTTGGGGTACCCCGGTGTCGGGTGGGGGGGCTTTTTCCCCTCTTTGGAGATCGGGGGGGGCCCTTTTCCTTTTTTCTTTCCCCCAAAATAATGCCCGGGGGGCAGGGAAAAAAAGTCTGGTCGCTTTTTGGCACCTCTTGCATTTTTAGGGTCGCCTCTTTCCTGCAAGCAAGCCAGGCTCCAGGGGTGATCCTCTTGGCCAGTTGGGGGAAATTTGGGTGTTGTGTCCCCCTTTTCCTCTTTGTTTCCTTGAGGCACACCTCGTGTTGTGTGCCTTACTACATTTTGGGTTGGCTGTGCGCTAGCCTGGTGGGGACCAATTTTTGGCACTTGAAACCTGAATTTGATCAGGGACATAGTTCTGAGGGTTTTTTGGGGCCCCATTACCCCAAAAAAAGGGAGGGCTGGGGGAACTTTCATGGTCCCAGGACTTACCTGGTTTTGGGTCTTCCCCTTTTTACTTCGGGAAGCCTCCACGACCTTGGGGGTGATGTATCACCTCACATCATAAACTGAGAAGCCAAATAGCGTCATCTTGACTCTCTTATCCTCGGTTCAGCGTGAGAGACTCACTTTTCCCCCCATCTTTTTTGCTCCCTTTGTTTCCTGCAGGAAACTCGGGGAGCTGATCTTTTGGGGAAATGATCATCCCCATCTCTACAAACCCCGATCGACAGCCGATTTTACGTTAAATTTCCAATGCCCTTACAGTTAGTGGCATTGTCAAACCTTCGGGTTTTTTCCGGCCTAGTCTAGACCCTTCCTCAAGGGCCGTCTTCGGCCCAGGCGTTTCGGCCCCCCTTTCGGCTTTGAGGCTTTTTTTGTGGGGACAGCAGCTATTCGGGTTGTTTAGCTTGTCTCCCCTCTCAGCTTGGGTGCAGGGCCTGGAGAGGCCAGCACGAGAGTCCATTCGTTGGACGTCTGATGGGCAACAACGGTGACAGAATCATCCTGTGCACGGGTTTTTTTTTGCCATCAGGAGGGATGTATGGCTTTTTAAAGGGGGCTGCCGTGGTCTGGGGGTTGCATGGGTCGTCAACATTTGAGTCTGTTTTTTTTTTGTTTTTTGTTTTTTGGTTAATTTTTCCATGTGTTAGGACGTGCTTCATCCCCTTAGGCCCCCCCCCCCACGGGTCCAACAAAGGAACTGATGTTTTAAAACCCAAAATTTAACGTCAGGGGTATGGAGATATATCAGCCAATAGCCATTGTAGCAGTTGAGTGCCAATGTGGCTGACTGCTTGATCCTAGCGTCCTGAGGAACCAGCCAAATTTACCTGACAGGGGCCACAAACGGGCCGCCTGTCTTGCTGAATAGAAAGGGGCCCAAAAAATGTGTTGCTAGCCGCAGGGGGTCCATTTTTGGGTCGCTCAACCCCCAGGATCCCTCTCCACCCCCAAGGGTGCCATGCTGGCAAACCGGGGTAGGTGTATACCCCCGGGGGGAGACCAGAGGGGATGCCCTTCCCCCTACGGGTATCATTGTTTCGACCCTTTTGCTCATCCCTCTAAGTAGACCCCAAAAGGGTTTCTTCACCTCAGTGGGGGGTGGAAGCTGTTGCACTTCTTTTGGGGGTTCCCTTTTCCCTCTGAAAAACCACCCAAAATTGTTTCAAAACCCCATGAGGGAGGAAAGGGCCCTACCTTTTCAAAGTGATCCCTTTTTTTCCCCTGAAACAGCCACCCCAAAAGGGGCTGTTTCCCTCAGTGAGGGAAAAGGGGGCTCTTTCACTCTTTTCACGGGTTTCCCTTTTGTCCCTCTGAAACAACCACCCCAAAAGGTTTTTTTGGTGGCTGCCCTCCTACTGCTCCTTTTGGGAACCCCCACCCCCTCAGCATCATCCTAAACCCCCCAAAAAGTCCCCGCGACCCCAAAATTACAATATGGACCAGGGAGTGAGAATCCGACGGAACATTGACGGCGGCGTTGAGGGTACCGCCTGACGAAGGCGCACAGGAGGAGGATGGAACGCCCTGGACATTTTTGGGTTTTTGAGAGATTTGACCCCAAAATAATCGAGGTAACAACGTCACATGTCCCCCCCAGGCCTGCGAGGGGAAAGTCAGTGGGTCGCCCCGTAATACGGGGGTATCAAGATACCCCCAAGAGGGGACGGACAAGGTAAGGGGAAAACTCCAACGGGGATTTTGGGGCC
>NC_051392.1:24301035-24321960 GCF_015228065.2 Penaeus monodon | reverse complement strand
GGGAGAGGGAGATGGGAAGGAAACGATGCGGAGGGAGGGAGAGAGGGAGGGAGGATGGAGAGGGGAGATGGGGAAGGAAACGATGCGGAGGGAGGGAGAGAGGGAGGGAGGGAGGGATGGGGGGAGGGGAGAGGGAGAAGGAAGGAGAGAGAGAGGTAAATAACTGAGGGAGAAGGGAAACGGAGGACAGGGGGCGGAAGAGACGGGTCGAAAAGGAAAAAGAAAGAAAAAAAAAAAAGAAAAAAGAATAAAAAGAGGAGGGGGAAGGAGAAGAAGGGGGGAAGGAGGAGAGAGAGGGGGGGGAGGGGGGGAGAGGAGAGGCGAGAGGAGGGCGGAGAAGTGGAATGGATGGAAATGGTTTATGAAATTCAAGGTTCTATTTTTTCTTAGTACAACTATGGTAGTGCTGCAATCGCAATCCCTAATAAACGAAGAGGGACTATTGGACATTCGTGAATGTATCTAGTAATTCCAGGACTAAGTATTCCGTGGTCACCAGGCAAATTTATCTGTCCCACAGACTGAATGGCCTTTGGGATCCATCCCCCAAGATGTGCACATCAATAGCCTTCCTCTTAGATAAAGAACCGGTCGACGACGCAGCTTCCCAGGGAGGCTTTATACAAATCTTAAAGCCTTCTGTAAACTACTGGGCAAACCCTCTGCGTGAGTCAGTGTAAACATTAGTCATACACTTTGAACATGTCAGAAGCCTTTAATGAATATTATTTGCCAAGCTCCGTTATGTTTATTATTCTATATGTGCAACCACTGTTACTAAAATATGTTTAACCACTGTTTACTAAAATATGTGCAACCACTGTTACTAAAATATGTGCAACCACTGTTACTAAAATATGTGCAATCACTGTTACTAAAATATGTGCAACCACTGTTACTACTGCTAAAATTCATAAATCATAGATTTATAAGGAATGCTGCGAATTAACTTTCAATAGACTTACCAAATTAAGACAGTCATGTTTATGAAGGTTCAGGTTTTAGTGTAAGTTCAACTCTGTATGCATTTCCTTTTTCCTTTCTTTTCGATATTCCATGAAACAAAATTGGTTATTGTATCCGCTGTCGAGCGTAAAACTTATCCCTCTTCTTATCTAGTTTTAAAATAGCATTGAAGATGTAAATATTAGGTATTTAGTTATGATCGATAACTTACGTCTAAACTACCAACGGTGGCCTCCCATTAGTGTGGAATTTCCAAGATATATATACTAGTTATTAAGATCGGTGCTCCCAGACAAAAATAAAAAAGGTGTGTTTGATCCTGTAGTTAGCATGTTGAGTGTTGGTCCAGTTGTCGTTGGAGGTAAAATGATAGTTCGGACTATCAGTCTACTAAGATGATAAATTTCAGCATGGATGTTAATTGGGTCCCCATGTTGTTATATGCGGTGGTGACGTGGGCGAGTGCATGGTTTTGTCTAGTCTATTAATTGTTACTACCCAGGCATTATGCTTAATTTACAGATTAAAATCACGTTCTTTTGTAAATTATCATTTATACCATATGTCTCCCGTTTTCCCTTTCAAGGGTGTGTATGCACATAATATAACTTATCGTGTGTACAAAGATGAGGTGAAACCCATCACATGACATTAAAACTTTTAGTATTTTCTTATTAATTCATGTACAAATACGTATGTATTTTTTGTACCTATGTCTGTATATGTCATTCGTAATTATGTGTTTATGTATATACAGAACATTTGTATATGTATGGACATGAATTTGTTATATGTGGATTTATAGATATGTATGCCCATTTTCCTTTTCATTATACCTATGCGTATCGTTTGTCTTGTGTACATTTGTGTTTTAACTTAATGTGTTCCTATACTAAAATCCAAATTGGTGCATTTAATTAGGGTTTCTATATGCTGTATTTTCTATTAGTAAATATGTTGTGTTCATATACAATGTTACTAATAAAAAACATAACTAACTCGATTATTTCATAATTCCCTATTATGCTAATCCATGTCATTATGTTATACTCACAAATGCCAAAGAAATTTTGACCTACAGTGTCTTCTTCTACCTTTGTGAGCACCGGTAATCTTGTTCTTTGATATACAATAAAAGAAAAAAAAAGAAATACTGAAATGAATCCGCAGCAGAACGGCTGAATAATAATGATAATGACAATATTGATAATGATGATAATTTTGATAATGATGATTAATATTGATTATGAGACAATATTGATATGATGATAATATTGATATGATGAGATATTGTAATGATGATAATTGTTGAAATGATGAATGATATTGGTAATGTTAATAAGGATAATTATGATAATAATGGTCATGAGCATTTTTGATGATAATGATTATCATACCTAGTAATAATAATAATGGTATTGACAATAGGGATAGTCTACGATAATGATAATGATAGTAATTAATAATTTGTGGGTGATAATGATAATGTATAACGATGATGACCTGTGATGATAACAAACTATGATACAAAATAACAATAACAATATGATACAATATTAACAAATTGAATGATAATGAGATATAAACAATGAACAGTAAATAATGAAAATAAAAATATTGGGAATAGAGATATTTAGAATATAATAGGATTAGAAAAAATGAATACTAATAGAACTGATAATAAATATAGATACTGATACTTAAGATAGTAACATCATAAGATGTTAATTCATGTATAACATAGTAATGATACATTAAAATAATAATAGAGATAATAATAAGCTCCATCATCATCATAATAATGTGACGATGATGATGAGATGATAATTTAATACTAATACTAATAATAATGATAATAAGTGGATAACACTAATAATAATAATAATATGATAATATAATATAAATGATGATAATAATAATATGATGATAATAATAATAATAATAATGACGATGAGAGAATTAATGATTATAATAATAATGATAGTAATATTAATGATAATAATAAAAATTGATGATAAAAGAATTATAGATGGTGATGATGATAGAATTAATGATAATGATAATAAAAGTATAATAATAATGAAAGTACTACTAATAATAAAAGTAATAATATAAAAAGTAATAATAATAAAAGTAATGAAAATAATGAAAATTACTACTAATATAAAGTATAATAATAAAAAAGCATAATATAATAGAAGTAATGAGTAACAATAAAGAAAATAATAATTAAAAGTAATGATAATAATGAAAGTAATAATATAAATAAAGTAATAATGATAATATAAAAGTAAAATAAAAATAAAAGTAATAATACTAAAGCGTGAGTAATAATATAAAAATATAAGTAATAATAAACGTAATAATGAAATAAAAGTAATAATATTATAAATGTAGTAAGAATTTATAAACTTAATGATAATAATAAAATTATTAATAATAAAATTATTAATAATAAAATTATTAATAATAAAATTATTAATAATACGATTATTAATAATAAAATTATTAATAATAAAATTATCAATAATAAAATTATTAATAATAAATTATTAGTACTAAAAGTAATAATATATAAAAGTTATAATGATCAAAAGTGATAATGATAAAAGTGATAATGAGAAGTGATAATTATAAAGTGGGATTAATGATAAAAGTGATATGATAAAGTGATAATGATAAAAGTGTATAATGATCAAAGTGATAATGCATAAAAGTGATATGATATAAAAGTGATAATGATAAAAGATAATGTAAAAAAGTTGATAATGATAAGTATAATGATAAAGTGATATGATAAAAGTGATAATGATAAAAGTATAATGATAAAAGTGATAATGATAAAATTAATAATATAAAGAGCCTGTGGTTGTTAGTGGTAAAAGGAAAATTAAAGTAATAATATGTGTAAAAGTAGGTAAAAAAAACAGACAATGCAAAACGTGATTTATTTAGTTTTGCATTGTGGGTTTTTTCTACCATAGCATCAACACGGAAGGTGGTTTTTACAATTTCAAATAATAGAGGTATAATGTAAAAATGATAAAGGTTTATAATAAGGTTATAATATCAACTAATAAGCCGAAGAATAAGAATAATAGTACTATAACTTAAATAGTAATAAGAACTTAAAATAGTCATAATAACGAAATAATAATGAAAGTAATAACAATGAAAGTAATATTAAAAATATTAATGATAATAGTATGATGATAATAAAATGATTATAATGATTGATAATAAGATTATAATGATGATAATAATGATTATGTATAATGATGATAATAATGTTATAATGAGATAATAATGATTATAATGAGATAATAATTATTATAATGCTGATAATAATGATGAATAATGGTAATGAGGATGATAATGATTATAATGATGATAATGACTGGTGATGATGATTATATTAATAATGCAATTTGATAATTTAAAAATGACAGTACTATAATATAATGATAACAAATAACCTTAATTTTCCGTTTATATATTTCCTTTAGCAAATGACTGGTTTTCAGTTTAAATTCACCATTCATTTCACCTTTAAATTCCTAGCGCTTTATACATTTTATCAATCTGATAAGAAAGAGCAGGGAATTTTTTCCATGGAGCAAATGAGCTCCTTGTGATATAATTTGATATGATATTGATTTTATGCCGGGGGGTCATCTCTCATTGAATTAAAATTATTTCATATAAGTATGTACTTGGTACTATTCTCATCATATTTATTTTGTCTAGTTTAAAAATAAATAGCATGATCTAACATCCCATTGCCTCATTTCGGTTTCGCCTTAAATGTTTGACCTCATGTGACCTGCGCCTTAGATTTTTTCCACCGCCCCAGTGTGGAGTCCATTGGTCAGGAATAGTGGGCGTGCTTAGAGACCGTGGATTTCCATCACAGTACAATAAAAGTGAAAGAAGTGAAATTTTCGGGGCAACACAGACGCAGTTTCTTTCTCCTCTTCCTCTCTTGTATCAGAGGGAGGAAGTAGGAGGAAGGATTTTATATTCAGTATTATAACAACTGTGCTTCAAATCCGTTGCATTCTGGTGCACTTCACTAGGCACTGAAACATTGAACAGAAGTCAGTAAATACCTGAATTCTTAAGATGTTTTATGTGCTCCAGCTCCTAGTCGACAAGAAAATTTCTTTTGTTGAATGTGTACATGAGAGTTGAATCCGTTGTGGTAAGTATTCTACCCCTCGCTGTATTATGGATTTAGTTATTACTACTGTCCCTCTTAACAGGAATCGTAGCACATTGTAGTATGAACTTGAAATGCCTACTTTTATTACAATGTTTAAGTAACATACTTTTTTTTCCAGCAGACACAAAAAGGCGTGCCGCATATTTATTTGCTTAGGTATGTCCACAGCTGTTGCTTGCATGACTGGTGTAGTTGGATATTGATTAAAGTGAGTATCAATAGCTAGTAGTTTGTTGGGGAAAGGGTGGTGGTGAGTAGTTTGTTTTGGGACAAGGGTGTTGGTGAGTATTTTGTTTTGGGACAACGGTGGTGGTGAGTAGTTTGTTTGGGCCAACGGGTGGTGGTGAGTAGTTTGTTTGGGGACAACAGTAATGGTGAGTAGTTTGTTTGGAACAACGGTGGTGGTGAGTAGATTTGTTTGGGACAGTGGGGGGGGTGGTGAGTAGTTTTTTTGGACAGGGGTGTGGTGAGTAGTTTTGTTGGGACAAGGGTGGTGGTGATAGTTTGTTTGGGACAAGTGGTGGTGAGTAGTTGTTTTGGGCAGACTGTGGTGGTTGATTAGTTTGTTTGGGACAAGGTGTGTGAGTAGTTTGTTTGGACAAGGGGGGGTGAGTAGTTTGTTGTGGACAAAGGTGGTTAGTAGCTTGTTTTGGGACAAGGGTGGTGGTGAGTATTTGTTTGGACTAAGGTGGTGGTGAGTAGTTTTTGTTTTTTTTTTTTTTGAGACAAGGGTGGTGGTGATTAGTTTGTTTGGACATACCAAGGTGGTGGTGAGTAGTTTGTTTGGACAAGGGTTGTGGTTGAATAGTGGTGAGATGAGTACTTTGGGACACCGTGATTGTGAGTAGTTTGTTTGTGACCTACGGGGTGGTGAGTAATTAGCGACAACGGTGGTGGTGAGTAGTTTGGGACAACGGTGGTGGTGAGTAGTTTGGACAACGGTGGTGGTGAATAGTTTGTTTTGGGACACGGTGGTGGTGAATAGTTGTTTGAGACAACGGTGGTGGTGAATAGTTTGTTTGGGACAACGGTGGTGGTGAATAGTTTGTTTTTGGGGACAACGGTGTGGTGAATATTTTTTGTTTTGGGACAACGGTGGTGATGGAGTAGTTTGTTTTGTTTGGGACAACGGGTGGTGGTGAATATTTTGATTGTGGTGGGTAGTAGTTTTGTTTTAGGGACATGGTGGTGGTGATTAAGTTTGTTTGGGACAATGGTCTGTTAGTATTTTGTTTAGGACAATGGTGTGTGGTAGTTTGTTTGGGACAATGGCATGGTTATAGTTTTTGATTTAGGACAACGAGTGGTGTGAGGAGTTTGTTTGAACCAATTGGTGTTGGTGAGTAGTTTTGTTTTGGGATAATAGGGGTGGTGAAGTATTTTGTTTCGACATGAGGGTGGTGAGTAGTTTGTGAAAATGGGAGTGCTAGATGAAACGGTTACAGGAATTCAAATAGGTTATTGATGATAAGGCATGTGAACTATTGCCCTTTCATGAATGTATCCCAGTATTCACCACGCATTTTTCCACAGATTGAATTGCCTCTGGAATCAATCCCCCAAGATGTGCGCAGATCACCAATATCCTTCCTCGTGGATCAGAACAGGTAGACAACTTCCCAGGAGGCTCTAACCAAATTTATAAGCCTTCTGGAACTTGGGCAAACCCTCATTGTAAATCAGTGTAAATTTAAGTTTTTAGTTCATCTTTGAGGACTCATCTAGCTTCTATGCGTTCTACTGATATTATTACTTTCTGTGCAACGACTGCTGCTACTGCTAAAATTCCTTATGCTTTTTTCAAGTGTCTACTTGGTATAAATATTATCTTGTATACTTTTCTTTTCTTTTCATATCTGATGTTCCATGTAACAAGGTTATTCCCCTGGCCTATTCTAAGCTAAAGGCCCTCTTCTAATTTTGCTTTTAAATTTTGTATTTGAGAATTTAAAATATTACTTTTAACTAGGTCAATTTCAATTGTTGTAATTGGGTCCCATGTCTATTTATGCGTGGTGGACGTGGGACGAGTGCGCGTTTTGTGCTAGTCTAACATTGCAAACTACTCAGGTATTATTCTTAAGTTTTAGGATTAAGCACTGCCTTTGTTTATTTAATTGTATGTGTATGTGTGCATTATCGTGTGTACCCAAGATGAAGTGAAATACCACCCTAAGGGACACTAGAACTTGTATTCCATTATTCATTTTATGTGCAATATTGGACGCACTATACAGCATACAAATATCATATTTCGTTAGAAAACCCACAATGTAAAAAACAAGGTATACTATCGTATACACTGCAAAAAACAAAACAGTGTTTTACATTCGTGACTCATATTTGTATGGTAATTTTATATATGCGTATGTTATATAGGCATTTTGGTAAATGTCTAAACTGAAATGGTATTTGTCCATTTATACATGTGTATGCTCTTTTCCTTTTTTATGTATACTATGTAACGTTTGTCTTGTAGTGTAGTGCTAGAATCTAATTGGTGCTTCTAATTAGGGACTTCATATGCTGTATTTTTCTCTAAAAATCATGTTTACGTATACGTTACATTAGTTCATTGTTACTAGTAAACTAGAACAACTCGATTACTTAATTCGAATTATTAATCCATTTCATTAGCTATACTCACAATACCGAAAGTAATGTGATGTTTTGGCCTACAGTGTCTGGTCTACATTGTTCTTGATATGCTAGAAAGGAAATATTGATTTGTATCAGCAACACAGCTGTATGTAGCGACATGATTTCTTTATTTATTTATCTGAATAAGATCATTCTAATAAATGATGATAAATTAATGATGATTGTGATATTAATGATAATGAAAATATAGGATAAAATTTATTTATTTATTTTATCTGATAATGATCATTCTAATCAATAATGAATATATTAATGATTATTATAATATTATGAAATAAAATATAGATGATAATGATAATAATGATTATGATAATTATGGCAGTAATAACTAGGGATAGTGACAGTAAATGTCGATGAAAATAATAATAATGATACCGCTAATAATGAGATAATAATGTAATAATAATAATAATAATAATAAATAATAATAATTATTGCTAAGCACGATGAGAATTGGTAGATAATAATTCTATAATGGTAATAATAACGATAATGGTAAATATTCATAATGATATGACAATAATAGTATAAGAATGTGATAATATTGATAGTGCCATATTTGTACATGACAGTCATAGAAACAAGTATAATGATTGATGACAATAAAAACTATGATGATAATATCGACAATAAATAATTAGATCAAAGGAATATCGATAATGATAGTAATAACAGTAGTGATAATAATACCATAGATGATAATAGTAATGATGTATTAATATGATGTTAACAGTGATAAGAAAAAGGATGATGTTGATAATGAGTAGAATGATAAGAACAACATAACAATAAGATGATAAAAACAAATATAGTAATAATATAATGATAGAATAATGTTGATATCATTAATCAATAACAGATATAAAGTGATAATAATGAGAATATAAATCATAAGAAAAAATAGTGAAAACATAGAATTACGAGATACAATCATGGAATATCATAAGATAACAACAATGATAATAATAATAATGATGATCATAATAGTAATAATAATAATAGTATTATTAGTAATCATCATCACACCATGCATCATGATAATAATAATAGATAGATTAATAATAATGATGATAATAATGTTGCTAATTATGGTACTGATAATGATAATAAATGTAAATAATAATCATTATTATTATTATTACATTAATAATAATTATTATTACTATATCAATAATAATAATAATTATTATTATAATAATAATTATTATTATCACAATAAATAATAATAATAATAATAATATAATAGCAATGACAATATTAATAATAATCGATAATAATACTGAAATATAATATAATAAAAATATAATAGCAATGACAGATTAATAATAATAATAATAATAATAATAATAATAATAATAATAATAGCAATGACAATAATAATGATAACGATACTAATGAGAATGATAATAGTAATGAGGATAATGATAATAGTAATGAAGGATAATGATGTATAGTAATAACGATAAAGCCTAACCGTGATAATGATAATACTTTTAGTAAGTAGTAAAAATCATAAATAAAGATAATAAATAATCACAATAACAATATAGTATAATAACAGCAGCACTATAGGAACCCAGTAATAACTACTAGCAGTATAAGTATCATTAATTTATTATTATCCCCATCACATTCATTCTTTTTTTTTTAGATCTGCTAATTAAATCACCACCGGGGCACTACCAGCGACCTAGGGTGATTGAAGTTTGTAGGCAATGTAACACCAACAAAACCATGCACTTTAACTTTTATGCAGCAGTTTCCCGAGTGCATAGCAAAGCAGTACATTATTCATTATACTCTTCCCTTGTACATGTAAGTCTTGTTTTCTTTTGATTTGCAGGGCCAGGGGTTGGAGCTATCCCTCTAGTGACCTGGCGGATTTTGACTAAATGAAGAGGTATACTCAGTTCTGCCCTGGGGGGGATGCGCCCTTGTTGAGCCGTGGGACGGCGACGGCTTCATCACCACACCTCCTACTCTTACTTGAGAGGCAGGATGCATTTTAGCCCCACGAGCCAAGAATGCTGGATATCCGCGCTAACCTCTCCGAATTTAATAATAATTGGAATATGCAATGGCAATATAATGATAATAATGCAATGACAATAATAATAATAATAATAATATAATAATAATAATAATAATAAGAATAGCAATGACAATAATAATAATAATAATAAAAAATAATAATAATTAATAATAACAATAATAATAGGTAATGACACTACATAATGATCTGAAAATAATAACAATACTAATACTAATGGTGAAGATGAGATAATAATAATGATGGTGATGGTGGATGATGATATGTGATATTGATAATAGGACGATGTTAAAACCAATGACAATAATGTTGACACCAACATAATAATCATCCTCTCTTTCGTTTTTTTTTTTTTTCCTTTAGCAAATGCTGATTTTCAGTCGTTTTTTAATATCGAGCAGAAAATATTTCCATGGAGCAATCATCTCCTTTCATATAAATGTTTGAATTTTATCTTTCATCTAAGTTAAATTTTTTATTTATATGATTAGTTATTTGATAAGAAAATGACCGCTTTAAGAAAAGAAAAGCGTTTACAAGCAATTTAGTTTAACGTTGCATTGAAAATGTATAACTTAATGAAACAGGAATTAATATACACATCCATATGTTCGTTTCTTTTTAACATTTTCTTTGATTCTCAATATTTTGTCTAGTCTAAATATAAATAGCTGTTCATCATTTCATTTCCGGTTTCGCTAAAATGTTTGACCTTATGTGACCTGAGTCTTAGATTCGTCGGATAAGTGTGGATTCATTGATCAGGGAAAGTGGGCGGGGGGGGGGGGGGAAAAAAAAAAAAAAAAAATTTCATCATAGTACATAAAGAGGAAGTGAATTTTTTTTTTAGACACATAGACCAACACAGACTTCCTCTTGTATCAGAGGGAGGAAGAGGAGTAAGGATTTCTTCAGAAATTATAACAACTGGTGCTTTAAATCTTAGCCATTCTGGTGCACTTCAGTAGCAAAAACAAGTCAGAAAATACGAAATTCTTCAGATCTTAATGTGCTGCATGTCTAGCCGACATGCATTTTTTACGTATCCTTTTTCCCTATGAAGTGCTGTTGCCAATCAGTTGTAGGTAAGTAATGACTACTTTCTGTGTATACTATTATCGCTGTACTATGGATTTAGCCATTACTACTGTCATCTTAACAGCACTTATACAACACTGTAAACTATAAAAACCCTATTGTTATTATTAATATTAAAGTGGCATATATATATATTTTTTAGCAGGTGATTCTGGATGTGAGAGGCTCAGAAAAGTATTGGTCATATAACTATTCGTTAAGGTAAGTTCGCAGTAAAAGTTTTGCTGCTCTTGCTTGGTTGATTGGTGTAGTCTAGATATTGGCAGTATCAAGAGAGTAGTATGTGGTGGTTATTAGGTTGTTTGGGACAGTGGTGGTGGTGAGTAGTTTGTTTGGAACAACGATGGCGGCGAGTAGTTTGTTTGGGACAATGTTGTGTGAGTACTTTGTTTGGGACAACGGTGGTGGTGAATAGTTTGTTTGAGACAACAGTGATGGTAAGTAGTTTATTTGGGACAACCTTGGTGGTGAGTAGATTTGTTTGGGAGACGGTGGTGGTGAGTAGTTTGTTTAGGACAACGGTGAGGGTGTAGTTTGTGATAATGAAATGAAATGGTATTATGAATTCCCAGGGTTCTATTTTTTCTTAGTACAAGCTATGGTATTGCTGCATCGCAATCCCGAATAAAACAAAAATGTGACTATTGGAGAACATTCGTGAATGTATCTATTAATTCAAAGTACTAAGTATTCCGTGGTCACCAGGCAAATTTATCTGTCCCACAGACTGAATGGCCTTTGGGATCCATCCCCCAAGATGTGCACATCAATAGCCTTCCTCTTAGATAAAGAACCGGTCGACGACGCAGCTTCCCAGGGAGGCTTTATACAAATCTTAAAGCCTTCTGTAAACTACTGGGCAAACCCTCTGCGTGAGTCAGTGTAAACATTAGTCATACACTTTGACCATGTCAGAAGCCTTTAATGAATATTATTTGCCAAGCTCCGTTATGTTTATTATTCTATATGTGCAAACCACTGTTTACTATAAGTGTGCAACCACTGTTACTAAAATATGTGTAACCACTGTTACTAAAATATGTGCAACCACTGTTACTAAAATATGTGCAACCACTGTTACTAAAATATGTGCAACCACTGTTACTAAAATATGTGCAATCATGTACTAAATATGGCAACCACTGTACTACTGCTAAATTCATAATCAAGATTTAAGGAATGCTGCGAATTAACTTTCAATAGACATACCAAATTAAGACATCATGTTATGAAGTTCTGTTTAGGTAAGTTCAACCTGTATGCATTTCATTTTCCTTCTTCGATATTCCATGAAACAAAAAATGTTATGTATCCGCTGTCGATCGTAAACTTAATCCCTCTTCTATATCTAGTTTAAAATAGCATTTAAGATGTAAAATATTAGGTATTTAATTAGGTCGATAACTTACGTCTAAACTACCACGGTGGCCTCCCAATTAGTGTGAATTTCCAAGATATATATACTAGTATTAAGATCGGTGGCTCCCAGTAAGTGTGTTGATCCTGTAGTTAGCATGTTGAGTGTTGGTCCAGTTGTCGTTGGAGGTAAAATGATAGTTTCGGACTATCAGTCTACTAAATGATAAATTACAGCATGTATGTAATTGGGTCCAATGTGTATATATGCGTGGTGACGGTGGGCGAGTGCATGTTTTGTGCTAGTCTATTATTGTTACTACCGCAGGTATTATGCTTAAGTTAAGATTAAATCACTTCTTTTGTAAATGTACATTTATACATATGTACGTCCGTTTCCCTTTCAAGTGTGTGTATGCACAATAATATAAACATTATCGTGTGTACAAAGATGAGGTGAAACACCATCACAAAGGACATTAAAAACTTTTAGTATTTTCTTATTAATTCATGTACAAATACGTATGTATTTTTGTACCTATGTCTGTATATGTGCATTCGTAATTATGTGTTTATGTATATACAGACATTTGTATATGTATGGACATGAATTGTTATATGTGGATTTATAGATATGTATGCCCATTTTCCTTTTCATTTATACCTATGCGTATACGTTTGTCTTGTGGTACATTTGTGTTTAACTTATGTGTTCCTATACTAAAATCCAAATTGGTGCATTTAATTAGGGTTCTATATGCTGTATTTTCTATAGTAAATATGTGTGTTCATATACATTGTTACCAGTAAAAACCATAACTAACTCGATTATTTCATAATTCCCTATTATTGTTAATCCATTTCATTATGTTATACTCACAAATGCCAAAGAAATTTTGACCTACAGTGTCTTTCTACCTTTGTGAGCAACGGTATCTTTGTTCTTGATATACAAGAAAGAAAAAAAAGAAATACTGAAATGAATCCGCAGCACGGCTGAATAATAATGATAATGACAATATTGATAATGATGATAATTTTTATAATGATGATAATATTGATTATGAGGACAATATTGATAATGATGATAATATTGATAATGATGATAATATTGATAATGATGATAATTTTGATAATGATGATATATTGGTAATGTTAATAATGATAATTATGATAATAATGGTCATGAGCATTTTGATGATAATGATTATCATACTAGTAATAATAATAATGGCATTGACAATAGTGATAGTAACGATAATGATAATGATAGTAATAATAATGTTAGTGATAATGATAATGATAATAACGATAATGACTGTGATGATAACAATGACGATGATAACAATAATAACAATAACAATATGATAACAATATTAACAATATTGATATGAATAATGAGAATATAAACAATGAACATAAATAATGAAAATATAAATATTGGGAATAGAGATATTGAGAATATAAATAATGAGAATAAAAATAATAGTAATAAAAATGATAATAATATAGATACTGATACTAACAATAGTAATAATCATAAAGATGTTAATCATGATAATAGTAATGATAATAATAATAATAATAGAGATAATAATAATCATCATCATCATCATAATAATGATGACGATGATGATGATGATGATAATATTAATACTAATAATAATAATGATGATAATAATAATAAAATAATAATAATAATGATGATGATAGAATTAATGATAATGATAATAAAAGTAATAATAATAATGAAAGTACTACTAATAATAAAAGTAATAATAATAAAAGTAATAATAATAAAAGTAATAATAATAATGAAAGTAATACTGATAATAAAAATGATAATAATAATAAAAGTAATAATAATAATAAAAGTAATAATAATAATAAAAGTAATAATAATAATAAACGTAATAATGATAATAAAAGTAATAATAATTATAAATGTAGTAATAATTATAAACTTAATGATAATAATAAAATTATTAATAATAAAATTATTAATAATAAAATTATTAATAATAAAATTATTAATAATAAAATTATTAGTAATAAAAGTGATAATGATAAAAGTGATAATGATAAAAGTGATAATGATAAAAGTGATAATGATAAAAGTGATAATGATAAAAGTGATAATGATAAAAGTGATAATGATAAAAGTGATAATGATAAAAGTGATAATGATAAAAGTGATAATGATAAAAGTGATAATGATAAAAGTAATAATAATAAAAGTAATAATAGTAAAAGTAATAATAATAAAAGTAATAATATTAAAAGTATGGTAGAAAAACCGACAATGCAAAAACTTGATTTATTTAGTTTTTGCATTGTGGGTTTTTCTACCATAGCATCAACACGGAAGAGTGTTTTACAATTCATAATAGAGGTATTAATGATGAAAATAATAAAGGTCATAATAAGGTTATAATAAAACTAATAAGACGAAGAATAAGAATAATAGTAATAATAACTTAAAAATAAAAAAATTAAAAATAGTCATAATAAAAGAAATAATAATGAAAGTAATAACAATGAAAGTAATATTAAAATATTAATGATAATAGTAATGATAATAATGAAAATGATAGTAATGATGTTAATGATGATGATGATAATACTCATGATAATGGTAATGATGATAATAATGATTATAATGATGATAATAATGATTATAATGATGATAATAATGATTATAATGATGATAATGGTAATGAGGATGATAATGATTATAATGATGATAATGACGGTGATTATGATTATATTAATAATGCCAATGTTAATAATATTAAAATTGACAGTACTATAATAATAATGATAACAAAATAACCCTTAAATTTTCCGTTATGTATTTCCTTTAGCAAATGACTGGTTTTCAGTTTAAATTCACCACTTCATTTCATTTAAATATCATCGCTTTAACATTTATCAAATCTGATAAGAAAGAGCAGGGAAATTTTTCCAATGGAGCAAATGAGCTCATTTGATATAATATTGATATGATATTGATTTTATGCCGCATCTCTCATTGAAATTAAAATTATTCATATAAAGTATGTACTATGGTACTATTCTCATCATTATTTATTTTGTCTAGTTTAAAAATAAATAGCTGTTCTAACATCCCATTGCCTCATTTCCGGTTTCGCTTAAATGTTTGACCTCATGTGACCTGCGCCTTAGAGTTCCACCGACCAGTGTGGAGTCCATTGGTCGAGGAAAGTGGGCGGGGCTTAGAGAACGGGGATTTCATCACAGTACATAAAGGGAAAGAAGTGAAATTTTCGGGGCAACACAGACTCAGTTTCTTTCTCCTCTTCCTCTTGTATCAGAGGGAGGAAGAGGAGGAAGGATTTATTCAGTAGTTATAACAACTGGTGCTTCAAATCCTTGCCATTCTGGTGCACTTCACTAGCACTGAAACATTGAAACAGAAGTCAGTAAATACGGAATTCTTAAGATGTTTATGTGCTCCAGCTCTAGTCGACAAGAAAATTTCTTTTGTTGAATGTGTAAATGGAGAGTTGTGAATCCGTTGGTGGTAAGTAATAGCTACCCTCGCTGTATTATGGATTTAGTTATTACTACTGTCATCTTAACAGGAATCGTAGCCACATTGTAGTATGAACTTTGAATGCCTTACTTTTATTATCAATGTTTAAGTAACATACATTTTTTTTCAGCAGACACAAAAAGGCGTGCCGCATATTTATTTGCTAAGGTATGTCCACAGCAAAATGAGTTAGGCAGCTGTTGCTTGCATGACTGGTGTAGATTGGATATTGATAAAGTGAAGTATCAATAGCTAGTAGTTTGTTTGGGGAAAGGGTGGTGGTGAGTAGTTTGTTTGGGACAACAGTGGTGGTTAGTAGCTTGTTTGGGACAACAGTGGTGGTGAGTAGTTTGTTTGGGACAAGGGTGGTGGTGAGTAGTTTGTTTGGGACAACGGTGGTGGTGAATAGTTTGTTTGGGACAACAGTGGTGGTGAGTAGTTTGTTTGGGACAAGGGTGGTGGTGAGTAGTTTGTTTGGGACAACAGTGGTGGTTAGTAGTTTGTTTGGGACAACAGTGGTGGTGAATAGTTTGTTTGGGACAAGGGTGGTGGTGAGTAGTTTGTTTGGGACAAGGGTGGTGGTGAGTAGTTTGTTTGGGACAAGGGGGGTGGTGAGTAGTTTGTTTGGGACAAAGGTGGTGGTGAGTAGTTTGTTTGGGACAAGGGTGGTGGTGAATAGTGGTGGTGGTGAGTAGTTTGGGATAACGGTGGTGGTGAGTAGTTTGGGACAACGGTGGTGGTGAATAGTTTGTTTGGGACAACGGTGGTGGTGAATAGTTTGTTTGGGACAACGGTGGTGGTGAATAGTTTGTTTGGGACAACGGTGGTGATGAGTAGTTTGTTTGTTTGGGACAACGGTGGTGGTGAATAGTTTGATTGGTGGTGGGTAGTAGTTTGTTTTGGGACAATGGTGGTGGTGAGTAGTTTGTTTGGGACAATGGTCATGGTTAGTAGTTTGTTTAGGACAACGGTGGTGGTGAGGAGTTTGTTTGAACCAATTGGTGTTGGTGAGTAGTTTGTTTGGGAAATAGGGGTGGTGAGTATTTTGTTTGGACAATGGGGTGGTGAGTAGTTTGTAAAAATGGGAGTGCTAGATGAAATGGTTACAGGAATTCAAAGGTTATTGATGATAAGGCATGTGAACTATTGGCCCTTCATGAATGTATCCCATAGTCACCAAGCAATTTTTCCACAGATTGAATGGCCTCTGGAATCAATCCCCCAAGATGTGCAGATCACCAATATCCTTCCTCGTGGATAAAGAACAGGTCGACAACTTCCCAGGGAGGCTCTAAACAAATTTATAAGCCTTCTGGAAACTACTGGGCAAACCCTCATTGTAAATCAGTGTAAGATTTAGTTTTAGTTCATCTTTGAGCATCTCAGAAGACTTCTAGCTTTCTACTGAATATTATTACTTTATCTGTGCAACGACTGCTGCTACTGCTAAAATTCATTATGCTTTTCAAGAAAAGAAAATTATACAAGATAATATTTATATATTATCTTGTATAATTTTCTTTTCTTTTCATATTCTGATGTTCCATGAAACAAAGGTTATTCCCCTGTCCTATTCTAAGCTAAGGCCCTCTTCTAATGTTAGCTTTAAATTTGTATTTAAGATTTAAAATATTAATTTTAACTAGGTCAATTTACAATATGTATGTAATTGGGTCCCATGTATAATTATGCGTGGTGACGGTGGGCGAGTGCGCGTTTTGTGCTAGTCTAACATTGCAACTACCTCAGGTATTATGCTTAAGTTTAGGATTAAACCACTTCCTTTTGTTATTGATTGTATGTGTATGTGTGCATTATCGTGTGTACAAAGATGAAGTGAAATACCACCCTAAGGAACACTAGAACGTTGTATTCCATTATTCATTTATGTGCAATATTGGACGCACGTATACAGACATACAAATATACATATTTCGTAGAAAAACCCACAATGTAAAAAACAATGTATACTTATGCGTATACACTGCAAAAAACAAAACAGTGTTTTACCATTCAGTACTCATATTTGTATGTAATTATATATGCATATGTGTATATAGGCATTTGTATATGTCTGAACATGAAATGGTATTTGTACATTTATACATGTGTATGCTCGTTTTCCTTTTTTATGTATACTTATGCGTATACGTTTGTCTTGTAGTGTAGTGCTAGAATCTAAATTGGTGCTTCTAATTAGGGACCATATGCTGTATTTTTCTCTAAGAAATACATGTTACGTATACGTTACATTAGTATCATTGTTACTAGTAAGACTATAACAAACTCGATTACTTAATTCGAATTATTAATCCATTTCATTATGCTATACTCACAATACCAAAGGAATGTGATGTTTTGGCCTACAGTGTCTGTCTACATTGTTCTTGATATGCTAGAAAGGAATATTGATTTGTATCAGCAACACAGCTGTATGTAGCGACATGATTTATTTATTTATTTATCTGATAATGATCATTCTAATAATGATGATAATATTAATGATGATTATAATATTAATGATAATGAAAATATAGATAATAATGATAATAATGATTATGATAATTATGACAGTAATAACTAGGGATAGTGACAGTAATGTCGATGAAAATAATAATAATGATAACGCTAATAATGATAATAATAATAATAATAATAATAATAATAATTTTGATAATCACGATGATAATTGTATGATAATAATTCTATAATGGTAATAATAACGATAATGGTAATATTCATAATGATAATGACAATAATAGTAATAGGAATGGTGATAATAATTATAGTGCCATAATTATGACCATGACAGTCATAGAAACAATAATAATGATGATGAAATAAAAACGATGATGATAATATCGAAAATAATAATTAGGATAAAGATAATATCGATAATGATAGTAATAACAGTAGTGATAATAATAACCATAATGATAATAGTAATGATATTAATAATGATGTTAACAGTGATAAGAAAAAGGATGATGTTGATAATGATAAGAATGATAATAACAACAATAACAATAAAGATGATAAAAACAAATATAGTAATAATAGTAATGAAGATATAATGTTGATATCAATAACAATAACAAATATGACAGTGATAAATAATGAGAATATAAATCATAAGAATAAAAATAGTGAAAACATAGATTACGAGAATACAAATCATGGGAATATAAATAATGATAACAACAATGATAATAATAATAATGATGATCATGATAGTAATAATAATAATAGTAGTAGTAGTAATCATCATCATCACCATCATCATGATAATAATAATAATTAGATAAGATTAATAATAATGATGATAATAATGTGCTAATTATGATAATGATAATGATAATAAAAGTAAATAATAATAATAATTATTATTATAATAATAATAATTATTATTATAATAATAATTATTATTATTATAATAATAATAATTATTATCATCATCATAATAATAATAATAATAATAATAATAGCAATGACAATATTAATAATAATAATAATAATAATAATAGCAATGACAATAATAATGATAACGATACTAATGAGAATGATAATAGTAATGAGGATAATGATAATAGTAATGAAGGATAATGATTATAGTAATAACGATAAAGCTAACAGTGATAATGATAATACTTTTAGTAATAGTAAAAATAATAATAAAGATAATAATAATCACAATAACAATAATAGTAATAATAACAGCAGCAACTATAGGAAACCCAGTACTACTACTAGCAGTATAAGTATCATTATATTTATTATTACCATCACATTCATTATTTTTTTTTAGATCTGCTAATTAAAATCAACACCGGGGCACTACCAGCGACCTAGGGTGATTGAAGTTTGAGGCAATGGAACACCAACAAAAACATGCACTTAACTTTTGCAGCAGGTTTCCCGAGTGCATAGCAAAGCAGTACATTATTCCATTATACTCTTCCCTTGTACATGTAAGTCTTGTTTTCTTTTGATTGCAGGGCCAGGGGTGGGAGCTATCCCGTCCTAGTGACCTGGCGGATTTTGACTAATGGAAGAGGTAGACTCAGTTCTGCCCTGGGGGATGCGCCCCTTGTTGATCCGTGTGACGGGCGACGCTTCATCACCCACCTCCTACTCTTACTTGAGAGGCAGGATGCATTTTAGCCCCACTGCCAAGAAGCTGGATATCCCGCGCTAACCTCCAATTTAATAATAATGATAATAGCAATGGCAATAATAATGATAATAATAGCAATGACAATAATAATAATAATAATAATAATAATAATAATAGCAATGACAATAATAATAATAATAATAATAATAATAACAATAATAATAATAATGGTGACGATGATGATAATAATAATGATGGTGATGGTGATGATGATAATGATGATATTGATAATAATAACGATGTTAAAAACAATGACAATAATGTTGACAACAACAATAATAATCATCCTATCTTTCGTTTTTTTTTCCTTTAGCAAATGGCTGATTTTCAGTCGGTTTTAATATCAGAGCAGGAAAATATTTCCATGGAGCAATAATCTCCTTTCAATATAATGTTGAATTTTATCTTTCATCTAAGTTAAATTTTTATTTATATGAATTATGTATTATGATAAGAAATAACCGCTTTAAGAAAAGAAAACGAATGTGTACAAGCAATTTAGTTTAACGTTGCATTGAAAATGTATAACTTAATGAAACAGGAATTAATATACACATCCATATGTTCGTTTCTTTTTAACATTTTCTTTGATTCTCAAAGAAAAAAAAGAAATACTGAAATGAATCCGCAGCACGGCTGAATATAAGTAATGACAATATGATATGATGATAATTTTATAATGATGATAATATGATTATGGGACAATATTGATAATGATGATAAATTGAAATGATGAATTTGATAATGATGGATATGATGATAATTTAATATGATGATAATATTGATAATAATGGCATGACATTGATGATAATGATAATATAATTATATGAATGTTGTAATAT
>NC_051392.1:24268042-24300935 GCF_015228065.2 Penaeus monodon | reverse complement strand
TAAAGAGAATGCGGCATAAACAATATTTCAATATTATTCAAAAGCTCATTTGCCAAATTTGGGAAAATTTCCCCCTCTTTCTTATCAGATTTTATAATGTTAAAGCGATATATTTAAATGAAATGAAATGGTGAATTTAAACTGAAAAACCCGTCTTTTTCTAAAGGAAATACATAACGGAAATTTTAAGTTATTTGTTATCATTATTATTATAGTACTGTCAAATTTTTAATATTATTAACATTGGCATTATTAATAAATCATAATCATCGTCATTATCATCATTATAATCATTATCCCATCCTCATTACCATTATCATCATTATAATCATTATTATCCCTCATTATAATCATAATTATCATCATTATAAACATTATTATCATCATTATAACATTATTATCAAACATTATATCATTATTAAACCTCATTTATAAACATTATTATCATCATTACCATTATCATAAGTATTATCACCATCATCATTAACATCATTACTATCATTATCATATTATCTTACTTTATATTATATTTTAAAAATTACTTTCATTGTTATTACTTTCATTATTATTTTTTTTATTATGACTATTTTTTAAGTTATTATTACTATTTTAAGTTTATTATTACATTATTCTTATTCTTCGTCCCTTTTTAGTTTTATTATAACCTTATTATACCTTTATCATTTTTTTCATTAAACCTCTATTATGAATTGTAAAACACTCTTCCGTGTTGATGCTATGGTAGAAAAACCACAAAGCAAAAACTAAATAATCAAGTTTTTGCATTGTCTTTTTTCTAACATACTTTTAATATTATTACTTTTTATTATTATTCCTTTTACAATTATTGCTTATATTATTATTACTTTTATCATTATCACTTTTATCATTATCACTTTTATCATTATCACTTTTATCATTATCACTTTTATCATTATCACTTTTATCATTATCACTTTTATCTTATCACTTTTTTCATTATCACTTTTATCATTATCACTTTTATATTATTACTTTTTTTACTAAAAATTTTATTATTAATATTTTAATTATTGATTTAATTTTATTATTAATAATTTTATTATTATAATTTTATTATTATAATTTTATTATTTTTAATAATTTTATTTTTTAATAATTTTATTTTTTATCATTAAGTTTTATAATTATTACTACATTATAATTAAAATTATTACTTATTATTATTTTACGTTTATTTTTTATTTAATTTTTATTATTATTATTACTCTTATATTATTGTTCTTTTTTTTTTATTATTACTTTTTATTATTATTATCATTTTATTATCAATTACTTTCATTATTATCATTACTTTTATTATTATTACTTTTATTTTTATTACTTTTATTATTATAGTACTTTTTATTTTATTATTTTCTTTTATTATCATTATCATTAATTCTTCATCATCACCATTATATTACTTTTATCATTATTTTTATTAAATTTTATCATTAATATTACTTTATCATTATTATTATTATCATTAATTTCTATATCATTACTATTATCATGATTAACATCTTTATGATTATTACTATTGTTAGTATCAGTATCTATATTATTATCATTTTTATTACTATTATTTTTATTCTCATTATTCATATTCTCAATATCTCTATTCCCTTGTTTAATATTGTTATCATATTGTTATTGTTATTATTGTTATCATCGTCATTGTTATCATCACAGTCATTATCGTTATTATCATTATCATTATCACTAACATTATTATTACTATCATTATCATTATCGTTACTATCACTATTGTCAATGCCATTATTATTATTACTACTATGATAATCATTATCATAATGCTCATGACCATTATTATCATAATTATCATTATTAACATTACCATATCATCATCATTATCAAAATTATCATCATTACCAATATTTCATCATTATCAAAATTATCATCATTATCAAATTGAGCATCATAATCAATATTATCATCATTATCAAAATTATCATCATTATCAATATTGTCATTATCATTATTATTCAGCCCTGCTGGCGGATTCATTTCAGTATTTCTTTTTTTTTTTCTTGTATATCAAGAGCAAGGATACCGTTGATCACAAAGGTAGAAAGACACTGTAGGTCAAAATTTCTTTGGTATCTGTGAGTATAACATAATGAAATGGATTAATAATAAAAGGAATTATGAATAATGAGTTAGTTATGGTTTTTACTAGTAAAAATGTATATTAACACACATATTTACTATAGAAAATACAGCATATAGAACCCTAATTAAATGCACCAATTTGGATTTTAGTATAGGAACACATAAGTTAAACACAAATGTACCACAAGACAAACGTATACGCATAGGTATAAATGAAAAGGAAAATGGGCATACATATCTATAAATCCACATATAACAATTCATGTCCATACATATACAAATGTCTGTATATACATAAACACATAATTACGAATGCACATATACAGACATAGGTACAAAAATACATACGTATTTGTACATAATTAATAAGAAAATACTAAAAGTTTTTAATGTCCTTTGTGATGGTGTTTCACCTCATCTTTGTACACACGATAATGTTTATATTATTGTGCATACACACACTTGAAAGGGAAACGGACGTACATATGTATAAATGTACATTTACAAAAGAAGTGATTTAATCTTAACTTAAGCATAATGCCTGCGGTAGTAACAATAATAGACTAGCACAAAACATGCACTCGCCCACCGTCACCACGCATATATACACATTGGACCCAATTACATACATGCTGTAAATTTATCATTTTAGTAGACTGATAGTCCGAAACTATCATTTTACCTCCAACGACAACTGGACCAACCCTCAACATGCTAACTACAGGATCAACACACTTACTGGGAGCCACCGATCTTAATACTAGTATATATCTTGGAAATTCACACTAATTGGGAGGCCACCGTGGTAGTTTAGACGTAAGTTATCGACCTAATTAAATACCTAATATTTTACATCTTAAATGCTATTTTAAAACTAGATATAGAAGAGGGATTAAGTTTACGATCGGACAGCGGATACAATAACAATTTTTTGTTTCATGGAATATCGAAAGAAAGGAAAAATGAAATGCATACAGGTTGAACTTACCTAAAACATGAACCTTCATAACATGATGTCTTAATTTGGTATGTCTATTGAAAGTTAATTCGCAGCATTCCTTATAAATCTATGATTTATGAATTTTAGCAGTAGTAACAGTGGTTGCACATATTTTAGTAACAGTGATTGCACATATTTTAGTAACAGTGGTTGCACATATTTTAGTAACAGTGGTTGCACATATTTTAGTAACAGTGGTTGCACATATTTTAGTAACAGTGGTTGCACATATTTTAGTAACAGTGGTTGCACATATAGAATAATAAACATAACGGAGCTTGGCAAATAATATTCATTAAAGGCTTCTGACATGGTCAAAGTGTATGACTAATGTTTACACTGACTCACGCAGAGGGTTTGCCCAGTAGTTTACAGAAGGCTTTAAGATTTGTATAAAGCCTCCCTGGGAAGCTGCGTCGTCGACCGGTTCTTTATCTAAGAGGAAGGCTATTGATGTGCACATCTTGGGGGATGGATCCCAAAGGCCATTCAGTCTGTGGGACAGATAAATTTGCCTGGTGACCACGGAATACTTAGTACTTTGAATTAATAGATACATTCACGAATGTCCAATAGTTCAACATTTTGTTTTATTAGGATGCGATTGGCAGCAATACCATGCTGTACTAATAAAAAATAGAACCTGAATTCATATAACCATTTCCATCCATTATCACAAACTACACCCCTCCACCGTTGTCCTAAACAAACTACTCACCACCACCGTCTCCCAAACAAATCTACTCACCACCAAGGTTGTCCCAAATAAACTACTTACCATCACTGTTGTCTCAAACAAACTATTCACCACCACCGTTGTCCCAAACAAAGTACTCACCACCAACATTGTCCCAAACAAAACTACTCGCCGCCATCGTTGTTCCAAACAAACTACTCACCACCACCACTGTCCCAAACAACCTAATAACCACCAACATACTACTACTCTCTTGATACTGCCAATATCTAGACTACACCAATCAACCAAGCAAGAGCAGCAAAACTTTTACTGCGAACTTACCTTAACGAATAGTTATATGACGAATACCTTTCTGAGCCTCTCACATCCAGAATCACCTGCTAAAAAATATATATATATGCACCCTTTATTATTAATAAGACAATAGGGTTTTTATAGTGTTACAGTGTGGATAATAAGTGCTGTTAAGATGACAGTAGTAATGGCTAAATCCATAGTACAACAGCGATAATAGTAATAGACACAGAAAGTAGTCATTACTTACCAACAACTGATTGACAACACTTCATAGGGAAAATGGATACGTAAGAAAAATGCTTGTCGACTAGACATGCAGCACATTAAGATCTGAAGAATTTCGTATTTTCTGACTTGTTTTTGCTACTGAAGTGCACCAGAATGGCTAAGATTTAAAGCACCAGTTGTTATAATTTCTGAAGAAATCCTTACTCCTCTTCCTCCCTCTGATACAAGAGGAAGTCTGTGTTGGTCTATGTGTCTAAAAAAAAAATTCACTTCCTCTTTATGTACTATGATGAAATCCCCGCCCACTTTCCTTGACCAATGAATCCACACTTGTCCGACGAATCCTAAGACTCAGTCACATAAGGTCAAACATTTTAGCGAAACCGGAAATGAAATGATGAACAGCTATTTATATTCAGACTAGATAAAATATTGAGAATCAAAGAAAATGTTAAAAAAAACGAACATATGGATGTGTATATTAATTCCTGTTCATTAAGGTATACATTTTCAATGCCAACCGTTAAACTAAATTGCTTGTACGTTTTCTTTTCTTAGAAGCGGTTATTTCTTATCATAATACATAATTCATTAATAAAATTTACTTAGATGAAAGATCAAATTCAAACATAATATTGAAAGAAGATTATTGCTCCATGGAATATTTCCTCCTGAATTAAACCGACTGAAATCAGCCATTTGCTAAGGAAAAAAACGAAAGATAGGATGATTTATTATTGTTGTTGTCAACATTATTGTCATTGTTTTTAACATCGTTATTATTATCAATATCATCATTATCATCATCACCATCACCATCATTATTATTATCATCATCGTCACCATTATTATTATTATTGTTATTATTATTATCATTATCATTATTATTGTCATTACTATTATTATTGTTATTATTATTATTATTATTATTATTATTATTATTATTAGGTCATTGCATTATTAATTATTATTATTATTATTTATTATTATTATTATTATTATTATTGTCATTGCGATTATGATCATTATTATTGCCATTGCCTATTATCTTATTATTAAATTTGGAGGTTCGCGGGTATATCCAGCTCTTGGCTAGTGGGGCTAAAATTCATCCTGCCGTCTCAAGTAAGAGTAGGAGGGTGGGTGATGAAGCGTCGCCCTCACACGTCAACAAGGGGCGCCTCCCCCAGGGCATGAACTGAGTCTACCTCTTCCATTTAGTCCAAAATTCCGCCCGAGTCCTAGGACGGGATAGCTCCCAACCCCTGGCCCTCGCAATCAAAGAAAAACAAGAACTTACAATGTACAATGAAGAGTATAATGGATAATGGACTGCTTTGCTATGCACTCGGGAAACCTGCTGCAAAAGTTAAGTGCATGTTTTTGTTGGTGTTCCATTGCCTCAACTTCAATCACCCTAGGTCGCTGGTAGTGCCCTCGGTGTTGAAATTTTAATTAGCAGATCTAAAAAAAATAATGAATGTGATGGTAATAAATAATATATGATACTTATACTGCTAGTAGTAGTACTGGGTTTCCTATAGTTGCTGCTGTTATTATTACTATTATTGTTATTGTGATTATTATTATCTTTATATTTATTTTTACTATTACTAAAAGTATTATAATTATCACTGTTTAGCTTTATCGTTATTACTATAATCATTATCCTATTACTATTATCATTATCCTCATTACTATTATCATTTCTCATTAGTTCGTTATCATTATTATTGTCATTTGCTATTATTATTATTATTATTATTATTATTATCATTATTATTATTTATGATTATTAATATTGTCATTGGCTATTTTATTATTATTATTATATTATTATGATGATAATAATATTATTATTATAATAATAATTTATTATTATTATATAATGATAATTAATTAATTATAATAATATAAGTAATTATTATTTACTTTTATTATCATTATCATTATCATAATTTAGCACATTATTATCATCATTATTATTAATCTTATCTAATTAATTATTTTATCATGATGAAAGTGAATGATATGATTACTACTACTACTATTATAGTATTTACTAATCATATCATCATTATTAGTAATTATCTTGTGTTATCATTATTTATATTCCCATGATTTGTATTCTCGTAATCTATGTTTTCACATTATTTTATTCTTTGAATTTATATTCTCATTATTACTCCTGTCATATTTGTTATTGTTATTGGATATCAACATAAAAAAATATCTTCATTACTATTAGTACTATATTTGTTTTTATCTCTTTATTGTTATTGTTGTTCTTATCATTTCTACTCATTCTCAACATCATCCTTTTTCTATCAGTTCTGTTTCACATCTTATAATATGTAAACATTACTATTATCATTATGGTTATTATTATCACTAACTGTTATCTACTATCATTATCGATATTACTTTATCCTAAATTTTATGTTTCGATATATCATCATCGTTTTTATATTGTCATCATCATTAATTCTTGTTTCTATGACTGTCCAGTCATATTATGGCACTATGAATTATTATCACCATTCCTAATTACTATTTATTTGTCATTAATCATTATGATAGTACCTTATCGTTCTTATTACCATTATAGAATTATTATCAATACAATTATCATCGTGTTATCACAATTTTATTATTATTATTATTATTAGTATTATTATTATTATTATTTATCATTATTAGCGTTATCATTATTATTATTGTCATCGACATTACTGTCACTATCCTAGTTTATTACTGTCATATTATCATAATCATTATTATCATTATTCTCTATATTTTCATTATCATTAAAATATTATAATAAAATCATTAATTCATCATTAGAGTTAAATGATCATTATCAGATAAATAAATAAATAATTTTATCTATATTTTCATTATCATTAATATCCAATCATCATTAATATTATCCTCATTATTAGAATGATCATTATCAGATAAATAAATAAATAAATCATGTCGCTACATACGCGGTTTGCTGATACAAATCAATATTCCTTTTCTAGCATATCAAGAACAATGTAGACAGACACTGTAGGCCAAAACCTCACATTCCTTTGGGTATTGGAGATGCCCTAATGAAATGGATTATAATTCCGATTAAGTTATCGAGTTTTGTTATATTCTTACTAGTACCAATGAACTAATGTAACGTATACGTAACAATGTATTTTCTTAGAGAAAAATAACAGCATATGGTCCCTAATTAGAAGCACCAATTAGAATTCTAGCACTAACAACGACAGACAAACTATCGCATAAGTATACAAAAAAGGAACGAGATACACATGTATAAATGTACAAATACCATTTCAGGTTTTAGAACATATACTAAATGCTATATACACATATTGCATATATCATTACATACAATATTGAGTACTGAAATGGTAAAAACACTGTGTTGTTTTTTTGCAGTGTATGTAACCGCCCCCCCCCCCCCCCCCCCCCACCCCCCCCCCCCCCCCCCCCCCCCCAAATAAGTTATACATTGTTTTTTCATTGTGGGTTTTTCCTACGAAATATGTATATTTGTATTTCTGTATACGTGCGTCCAATATTGCCATAAATGAATAATGGAATACAAACGTTCTAGTGTTTCCTAGGTGGGTATTTCACTTCATCTTTTGTACACACGATAATGTCACACATACACATACAATCAATAACAAAAGGAAGTGGCTTAATCTAAACTTAAGCATAATACCTGAGTTAGTTGCAATGTTAGACTATGCAACAAAACGCGCACGTCGCCCACCGTCAACCACCATAATTAATACATGGGACCCAATTTACATACATATTATAAATTGACCTAAGTTAAAATTAATATTTTAATCTTAAATACAAAATTTAAAGCTAACATTAGAAGAGGGCCTTAGCTAGATAGGACAGGGGAATAACCTTTGTTTCATGGAACATCAGATATTGGGGGAAAAAAGAAGAAAATTATACAGATAATATTTATACAAGTAGAACTTGAAAAGCCATAATGACATTTTAGCAGTAGCAGCAGTCGTTGCACAGATAAAGTAATATATTCATGAAAGCTAGAAGTCTTCTGAGATCCTCAAAGTGAACTAAAACTAAAAATCTTACACTGATTTTTAACAATGGGGTTTTCCCCAGTATTTCCAGAAGGCTTATAAATTTGTTTTAGATCCTCCCTGGGAAGTTGTCCGACCGTTCTTTTATCCACGAGACGGATATTTGGTGATCTGCACATCTTGGGGGGATTTGATTCCAGAGGCATATTAATCTGTGGAAAAATTGCTTGGTGACCTATGGGATACATTCTGAAGGGCCAATAGTTCACAATGCTTATCATGCAATAACCTTTGAATTCCTGTAACCGTTCATCTAGCACTCACCCATTTTTACAAACTACTCACCACCCTCATTGTCGCAAAACAAAATACTCACCACCACACCCCTATAACCCCAAAACAAACTACTCACCACAACCCCAATAGGTTCAAACAAACTCCTCACCACCACCGTTGTCCTAAACAAACTCTAACCCTGACCATTGTCCCCAACAAACTAGAACTACTCAACCACCACATTTGTCCCTAACAAACTACTCACCACCACCATTGTCCCAAACAAACTACTCACCACCACCATTGTTCCTATAAACAAACTATCACGCACCACCGTTGTCCCAAAACAACTATTCCACCCACCGACCGTGTGTCCCCAACAACTTTCACCACCAGACCATTGTCCCAAACACACTTTCACCACCACCGTGGTCCCAACAAACTATTACAACACCACCGTTGTCCCAAACAAACTATTCACCACCGCCGCACGTTGTACCCAAACAAACTATTCACCACACACCCGTTGTCCCAAACTACCACGCACCACCGTTTATCCCAAAATATCACGCACCACCGTTGTCTCCGCAACTACTCACCACCACCGTTGTCGCTAATTTTACTCACCACCACCGTCTGTCCCAAACAAACTACTCACAATCCACTAGTTGTCCAAGTACTCATCATCACCACTATTCACCACCACCCTTGTCCCAAAAACAAAACTACCACGCACCACCTTGTCCCAAACAAACTAATCCACCACGCACCCTTGTCTCAAACAAACTACTCACCACCAACCTTGTCCCAACAAACTACTCACCACACACCCTTGTCCCCTAAACAAGCTACTAACCCACCACTGTTGTCCCAAACAAACTATTCACCACACCGTTTGTCCCAACAAACTACGTCACCACCGCCCCCTTGGTCCCAAACAATACTACTCCCCAACGATTGTTGGTCTCTCTATCTACCAAGCTACTACCACCACTGTTGTCCCAACAAGCTACTACCACCACTGTTGTCCCAAACAAACCTATTCACCACCACGTTGTACCCAAACAGAACTAACTCACCCCCACCCTTGTCCCAAACAAACTATTCACCACCACTGTTTCCCAACAACTACTCACCACCCCCCTTGTCCCAAACAAACTACTGCACCACCACCCTTGTCCCAAACAAACTAATCACCACCACATGTTGTCCCCAAACAGCTACTACCCACCACTGTTGTCCCACACAAACTATTCACTACCACCCTTGTCCAACAAACTACTCACCTACCCCCTTGTCCCAACCAAACTACTCACACCACCCCTGTCCCAACAAACTACTCACCAACCCCCCCCTGTCCAAACAAATACTCCAACCACTGTTGTCCCAAACAAACTACGCACCACCAAAAACCCTTGTCCCAAACAAACTACTAACCACCCACCCATCTCCCAAACAAACCTACTCACCACCACCCTTGTCCCAAACAAACTACTCACCACCACCCTTGTCCCAAACAAACTATTCACCCCCACGCCTTTCCCCAAACAAACTACTAGCTATCGATACTTCACTTTATCAATATCCAATCTCACCAGTCCCTGCAAGCAACAAGCTGTGGACATAACCTTAGCAAATAAATATGCGCACGCCTTTTTTGTGTCTGCTGAAAAAAAATGTATGTTACTTAACATTGATAATAAAAGTAAGGCATTCAAAGTTCATACTACAATGTGTCTCACGATTCCTGTTAAGATGACAGTAGTAAAACTAAATCCATAATACAGCGAGGGTTAGCTATTACTTACCCCAACGGATTCACAACTCTCCATTTACACATTCAACAAAAGAAATTTTTCTTGTCCGACTAGAGCTGGAGCACATAAACATCATTAAGACTTCCGTTTTACTGACTTCTGTTTGTCAAATGTTTCAGTCTAGGGAAGTGCACCAGAATGGCAGGATTTGAAAGCACCAGTTGTTATAACTACTGGATAAAAATTTTCCCCCCCCCTTCCTCCTCTTCCTCCTCTGAATACAGAGGACGAGGAGAACAGAAACTGAGTCTGTGTTGCCCCGAAAATTTCACTTCTTTCCCTTTAATGTACTGTTGATGAAATCCCCGTTACTCTAAGCCCCGCCCACTTTCCTCGCCAATGGACTCCACACTGGTCGGTGGAACTCTATCTAAGGAGCAGGTTCACCATGAGGTCAAACATTTAAGCGAAACCGGAAATGAGGCATGGGATGTTAGATCAGCTTATTTATTTTTAAACTAGACAAAATAATAATGATGAGATAGAACCATAGTACATACTTTGATATGATAATTTTTAATTTCAATGAGAGATGCGGCATAAATCAATATCATATCAATATTTATATCAAATGAGCTCATTTGCTCCATGGAAAATTTCCCGCTCTTTCTTATCAGTTTGATAAATGTTAAAGCGATGATATTTAATGAAATGAAGTGGTGAATTAAAACTGAAAACCAGTCATTTTTGCTAAAGGCAATTCTATAACGGAAGAAATTTAAGGTGTTATTTTGGTTATCATTATTATTTAGTACTGCATTTTTAATATTATCACTTGGCATTAATTAATATAATCCCATAATCACGTCATTATCATCATTATAATCATTATCATCCTCATTAACATTAAATCATCCATTATTAACATCAATCATTATAATCACTTATTATCATCAATTATAATCAATAATTATCATCATTATAATCATTATTATCATCATTATAATCTTATTATCATCATTACCATTACCAATGAGTATTATCATCATCATCACTAACATCATTATCTATCATTTTCATTATTATCATTACTATTATCATTAATATTTTTAATATTAACTTTCATTTTATTACTTTCATTATTATTTCTTTTATTATGACTATTTTTTTAAGTTATTATTACTATTTTTAAGTTTATTATTACTATTATTCTTATTCTTCGTCTTATTAGTTTTATTATAACCTATTATACCCTTATCATTTTTTACATTATACCTCTTATTATGAATTGTAAAACACGTCTTCCGGCTGATGCTAATGAGTAAAAAACCACCAATGCAAAACTAAATAAATCAAGTTTTTGCATTGTTCCCTGTTTTTCTACCCATACTTTTAATATTATTACTTTTATATTATTCCTTTTACTATTATTGCTTTTATTATTTTACTTTATCATATCACTTTTATCATTATCACTTTTTATCATTATCACTTTTTATCATTATCACTTTTATCATTATCACTTTTATCATTATCACTTTTTTATTCATTTATCACTTTTTATCATTATCACTTTTATCATTATCACTTTTATCATTATCACGCTTTTATCATTATCACTTTTATCATTATCACTTTTATTATTATTTACTTTTTATACTAATAATTTTATTATTAATATTTTTTATTAATAATTTTATTATTACATTAGTTTATAATATTACTATTAAAACCTACCTTTATATTATTATTTACTTGTTATTATCACATTATTACGTTGTATTATTAATTATTTATTTTATTATTAGTACTACTCCTATTATTATTATTCTTTATTTTTATTATTACTTTTATTATCATTATTACTTTTATTGTTATTAACTTTTATTATCATTATTACTTACATTATTTTCATTACTTTTATTATTATTACTTTTTATTATTATTACTTTTATTATTGAGTAGTAATTTCATTTAGTATATTACTTTTTACTATCATTATCATCAACTCTATCATCATCACCATTATAATTAACTTTTATCATCATTTTATTATTTATTATTAATATTACTTTATCATTATTATTATTATCATTAATTCTATCATCGGTCATTATGATTATTATTATTATCCTCATTATTATTATATCACATCATTATTATTATTATTACCATCATTATTATTATTATTATTGTTATCATTATTATCATTATATTAGTATTAGTATATATTATCATCATCTCATCATCGGGGCCATCCATTATTATGATGTGATATGATTATTATATCTCTATTATTATTATTATTATCATTACTATTATCATGATTAACAACTTTATTATTATTACTGCTGTTAGTATCAGTATCTATATGATTATCATTTTTATTACTATTATTTTATTCTCATTATTTATATTCTCAATTCTCTATTTCCCATATTTTTATTTTCATTATTTATGGTTCATTTTTATATCTCATTATTCATATCAATATTGTTAATATTGTTGATCATATTGTTATTGTTATTATTGTTATCATCGTCCATTGTTATCATCACAGTCATTATCGTTATTATCATTACATTATCCACTACCTTATTATTACTATCATTATCATTATCGTTACTATCACTATTGTCAATACCATTATTATTATGACTAGTATGATAATCATTATCATCCAAACTGCTCATACCATTATATCATAATTATATTATTAACATTACCAATATAATCATCCCATTATCAAAATTATCATCATTACCAATTATCATCATCCATTATCAATATTATCATCATTATCAATATTTCTCATAATCAATATTATCATCATTATCAAAATTAATCATACATTATTCAATTTGTCCATTATCATTATTATTCACCGTGCTGCGGATTTCATTTCAGTATTTCTTTTTTTTCTTTCTTATATATCAAAACAAAGATACCGTGCTCACAAAGGTAGAAAAGACCTGTAGGTCAAAATTTCTTTTGGCATTTGTGAGTATAACATAATGAATGGATTAGCAATAATAGGGACTTATGAATAATCGAGTTCGTTTGATGTTTTTTTTTAGTAACAATGTATTGAAACACACATATTTACTATAGAAAATACAGCCTAGTAGAACCCTAATTTAAATGCACCAATTTGGATTTAGTATAGGAACACATAAGTTACAACACAATGTACCACAACAGAGACAAACTTTACGCATAGGTATAAATGAAAAGGAAAATGGCATACATATCTTAAATCCACATATAACAATTCATGTCCCTACATATACAAATGTCTGTATATACATAACAACATAATTACGAATGCACCTATACAGAACATAGGTACAAAAATACATACGTATTTGTACATGACTTAATAAGAAATACTAAAAGTTTTTTATGTCCTTTGTTATGGTGTTTCACCTCATCTTTGTACACACGATAATGTTTATATTTATTGTGCCTACACACACTTGAAAGGAAACGGACGTACAATGTATAAATGTACATTTAGCAAACGAAGTGATTTAATCTTAACTAAGCATAATGCCTGCGGTAGTACACAATAATAGACTACAAAACATGCCACTCGCCCACCGTCCCCGACGCATATATACACATAGGGACCCAATTACATACATGCTGTAATTTTTCATTTTAGTAGACTGTAGTCCGAAACTATCATTTTACCTCCACGACAACTGGACAACACTCACATGCTAACTACGGATCAACACACTTACTGGGAGCCACCGATCTTAATAAAAAACTAGTATAGATATCTTTTTGGGAAATTCACACTAATTGGGAGCCACCGTGTAGTTTAGACGTAGTTATCGACCTAATTAAATACTAATATTTTTACACTTAAATGCTATTTTAAAACTAGATAATAGAAGAAGGATTAAGTTTTACGATCGGACAGGAGGGGGGGGGGGGGGGGGGATACAAATAACAATTTTTTGTTTCATGGATATCGAAAGAAGGAAAAATGAAAATGCATACAGGTTGAACTTACCTAAAACATGAATCCCAAAACCCCTTCATAACATGATGTCTTAATTTGGTATGTCTATTGAAGTTAATTCGCAGCATGCCTTATAAGTCTATGATTTATGAATTTTAGCAGTAGTAACAGTGGTTGCACATATTTTAGTAACAGTGATTGCACATATTTTAGTAACAGTGGTTGCACATACTTTAGTTATCAGTGGTTGCACATATTTTAGTAACAGTGGTTGCACATATATTAGTAACAGTGGTTGTACATATATTAGTAACAGTGGTTGCACATATAGAATAATAAACATAACGGAGCTTGGCAAATAATATTCATTAAAGGCTTCTGACATGGTCAAAGTGTATGACTAATGTTTACACTGACTCACGCAGAGGGTTTGCCCAGTAGTTTACAGAAGGCTTTAAGATTTGTATAAAGCCTCCCTGGGAAGCTGCGTCGTCGACCGGTTCTTTATCTAAGAGGAAGGCTATTGATGTGCACATCTTGGGGGATGGATCCCAAAGGCCATTCAGTCTGTGGGACAGATAAATTTGCCTGGTGACCACGGAATACTTAGTACTTTGAATTAATAGATACATTCACGAATGTCCAATAGTTCACATTTGTTTTATTAGGGATGCGATTGCAGCAATACCATAGCTTGTACTAAGAAAAAATAGAACCCTTGAATTCATATAACCATTTCCATCCATTATCACAAACTACACCCCTCCACCGTTGTCCTAAACAAACTACTCACCACCACCGTCTCCCAAACAAATCTACTCACCACCAAGGTTGTCCCAAACAAACTACTCGCCGCCATCGTTGTTCCAAACAAACTACTCACCACCACCACTGTCCCAAATAACCTAATAACCACCACATACTACTCTCTTGATACTGCCAATATCTAGACTACACCAATCAACCAAGGCAAGAGCAGCAAAACTTTTACTGCGAACTTACCTTAACGAATAGTTATATGACCAATACTTTTCTGAGCCTCTCACATCCAGAATCACCTGCTAAAAAATATATATATATGCCACTTTAATATTAATAATAACAATAGGGTTTTTATAGTTTACAGTGTGGATATAAGTGCTGTTAAGATGACAGTAGTAATGGCTAAATCCATAGTACAGCGATAATAGTATACACAGAAAGTAGTCATTACTTACCTACAACTGATTGGCAACAGCACTTCATAGGGAAAAAGGATACGTAAAAAATGCATGTCGGCTAGACATGCAGCACATTAAGATCTGAAGAATTTCGTATTTTCTGACTTGTTTTTGCTACTGAAGTGCACCAGAATGGCTAAGATTTAAAGCACCAGTTGTTATAATTTCTGAAGAAATCCTTACTCCTCTTCCTCCCTCTGATACAAGAGGAAGAGGAGAAAGAAACTGATCTGTGTTGGTCTATGTGTCTAAAAAAAAAATTCACTTCCTCTTTATGTACTATGATGAAATCCCCGCCCACTTTCCCTGACCAATGAATCCACACTTATCCGACGAATCCTAAGACTCAGGTCACATAAGGTCAAACATTTTAGCGAAACCGGAAATGAAATGATGAACAGCTATTTATATTTAGACTAGACAAAATATTGAGAATCCAAAGAAAAATGTTTAAAAAAAACGAAAATATTGGATGTGTTAATATTTAATTCTGTTTCATTATTATATATTTTCAATGCAACGTACACTAAATTCTTGTAACGGTTTTCTTTTCTTAAGCGGTTATTTCTTATCATAATAATAATTCATATAATAAAAATTTAACTTTGAGATGAAGATAAAATTCAACATTATATTGAAAAGGAGATTATTGCTCCATGGAAATATTTTTTCCTGCTCTGATATTAAAGACCGACTGAAATCAGCCTTTTGCTAAAGGAAAAAAAAACGAAAGATAGATGATTATTATTGTTGTTGTCAACATTATTGTCATTGTTTTTACATCGTTATTATTATCATATCAACATTATCATCATCACCAACCATCATTATTATTATCATCATCGTCCACCATTATTATTATTTTGTTATTATTATTATTATCATTATCATTTTATTGTATTACTATTATTCTTGTTATTATTATTATTAATATTATCAATATTATATTATTATTTTATTATTATTATTATTTATTATTATGTCATTAGCTATTATTATTATTATTATTATTTTATTATTTTATTATTATTATTGTCATTTTTGCTATTATTATCATTCATTAATTGCCATTGTTTATTATCATTATTATTAAATTGGAGGTTAGCGCGGGATATCCAGCTTTCTTGGCAGTGGCTAAAAATGCTCCTGCCTCTCAAGTAAGAGTAGGAGGTGGGTGATGAAGCGCGCCCGTCACACGGATCAACAAGGGGCGCATCCCCCAGGCCAGAACTGAGTCAACTCTTCCATTAGTCAAAATCCCGCCAGGTCCACTAGGACGGGATAGCTCCCACCACCTGCCTGCAATCAAAGAAAACAAGACTACATGTACAAGGGAAGAGTCATAATGGAATAATGTACTGCTTGCTAGGCACTCGGGAACTGCCTGTCAAAAGTTAAGTGCATGTTTTTTGTTTGGTGTTCCATTTGCCGGCAAACTTCATCACCCTAGGTCGCTGGTAGTGCCCCGGTGTTTGATTTTTAATTTAGCAGATCTAAAAAAAAATAATGAATGTGATGGTAATAATAATATAATGATACTTATACTGCTAGTAGTAGTACTGGGTTTCCTATAGTTTGCTGCTGTTATTATTACTATTATTGTTATTGTGATTATTATTACTTTTAGGATTATTTTTACTATTCTAAAAGTATTATCATTATCACTGTTAGCTTTAATCGTTATTACATAATAATCATTACCTTCATTACTATTACATTATCCTCATTACTATTATCCTTCTCATTATTATCTTTATCATTATTAATTGTCCATTGCTATTATTATTATTATTATTATTATCATGATTATTATTATTATTATTAATATTGTCATTGCTATTATTATTATTATTATTATTATTATGATAATTAGCACATTATTATCATTATTATTAATCTTATCTATTTATTATTATCATGATGATGGTGATGATTGATGATTCTTACTACTACTATATTATTATTCTAGCATGATCATCATTATTATTATTATCATTGTTGTTATCATTATGTATATTCCCATGATTTGTATTCTCGTATCTATGTTTTCACTATTTTTATTCTTATGATTTATATTCTCATTATTTAATCACTGTCATGATTTGTGTGGATGTTGTTATTGATATCACTTATATCTTCATTACTATTATTATATATTTGTTTTTAATCATCTTTATTGTTTATTGTTGTTTTATCATTCTTATCATTATCAACATCAATCCTTTTTCTTATCACTGTTAACATCATTATTAATATCCATGACTATTATCATTTGGTTTTATTATTCACTCCACTAGTTTTATTACTATCATTATCGATATTATCCTTTATCCTAATTATTATTTTCGATATTATCAATCATCGTTTTTTATTGTCATCATCATTATTTATTGTTTTCTATACTGTCATGGCATACTTTGGCCTATAATTATTATCACCATTCTATGTACAATTATTGTCATTATCATTATGATATTACCAATATCGTTTATTATTCCCATTATAAATTATTATCATCATTTAATCTCGTGATTATCAACATTATTATTATTTATTATTATTATTATTATTCTCATTATTGAGCCCGGGGGTTTTTTTTTATTTTTTTTGTTTTATCATTATTATTATTTTCTCGACATTACTGTCACCTATCCCGAGTTATTACTGTCAGAATTATCATAATCATTATTATCATTAATATCCTATATTTTCATTATCATTATATGTATAATCATATTAATATCATCATTATGATTAGAATGTCATTATCAGATAAATAAATAAAATAAATTTTATCTATATTTTTCATTATCATAATATCACAATCATCATTAATATTAATTCATCATTATTAGAAATGATCATTATCAGATAATAAATAAATAAATTCATGTCGCGTACAACAGCTGTGTTTTTGCTGATACAAATCAATAGTCCTTTCTAGCCTATCAAGAACATGTAGACAGACCACTGTAGGTCCAAAACATCACATTCCTTTGGTATTGTGATTATAGCCTAAATGAAATGGATTAATAATTCGAATTAAGTAATTCGAGTTGTGTTATAGTCTTTACTAGTAACAATGAACTAATGTAACGTATACGTAACATGTATTCTTAGAGAAAAAATACAGCATATGGTTCCCTAATTAGAAGCCCAATTTAGATTCTAGCACTACACTACAAGACAAACGTAACGCATAAGTATACTAAAAAAGGAAACGAGCATACCCATGTATAAATGTACAAATAAACCATTTCATGTTTTAGACATATACAAATGCCTATATACAACATATGCATATATAATTAACATACAAATATGAGTATGAATGGTAAAACATCTGTTTTTGTTTTTTTTGCATGTATACGCATGAAGTATACATTGTTTTTTTACATTGTGGTTTTTATACGAAATATGTATATTTTGTATGTCTGTATAAAAAACGTGCGTCCAATATTGCACTAAATGAATAATGGGAATACAACGTTCTAGTGTTTCCTTAGGGTATAATTTTCACTTCATCTTTTGTACACACGATAATGCACACATACACATACAATCAATAACAAAAGGAGTGGTTAATCCTAACTTAAGAATAATACCTGAGGTAGTTGCAATGTTAACTAGCACAAACGCGAACTCTCCCACCGTCCAACCATGGCCACGCATAATTATACATGGGACCCATTACATACATAGTGTAACTTGACCTCGTTAAAATTAAATATTTTAAATCTTAAATCCCAATTTTAAAGCTAACATTAAGAAGAGGGCCTTAGCTTAGAATAGGACGAGGGGAATAACCCTTTGTTCATGGACATCTGAATATGAAAAGAAAAGAAAATAATACAAGATAATTTTTATACAAGTAGAACTTGAAAAGCATAATGAATGTTAAGCAGTACAGCAGTCCCGTTGCAGACAGATAACGTCATAATATTCAGTAGAAAGCTGTAGGCTTTGAGATGCTCAAAGATAACTAAAACAACTCTTACACTGATTTAAGATGAGGGTTTGCCCAGTAGTTTTCCAGAAGGCTTATAATTTGTTTAGAGCCTTCCTCTGGAATTGTCGACGTTCTTTATCCACGATGAAGGATATTGTGTCTCACATCTGGGGGATTGGATTCCAAGAGCCATTCAATCTGTGGAAAAATTGCCTTGTGACTATGGGAATACAATTCATGAAGTGCCAATAGTTTCACATGCCTTATCATCAATAACCTTTGAATTCCTGTAACCGTTTCATCTAGCACTCCGCATTTTTACAAACTACTCACCACCCTCATTGTCGCAAAACAAAATACTCACGCACCCCTATTATCCCAAACAACTACTCACACCAACACACTTGTTTCAAAACAAACTCCTCACCACCACCGTTGTCCTAACAACTACTACCATGACCATTGTCCCAAACAAACTACTCACAAACCACCATTGCCCTAGAACAAACACTAACCACCGACCATTTGTCGTCCCAAACAAACTACTTCACCACACCCCCATTGTCCCAAAACAAACTACTACCACACCAATCAAACTATTCACCACCACCGTTGTCCCAAACCAAACAAACTACTCATCACACACCGTTGTCCCCAACACAAAACTATTTTACCACCACCGTTGTCCCCAAAACAAACTATTCACCCCACCCGTTGTCTCAAACAAACTATTCACCACCACCGTTGTCTCAACAAACTATTCACCACCACCGTTGTCGTCCCAAACAACTAGTCACCACCACGTTGTCCCAAACTACTCACCACCACCGTTACCAAACTACTCACCACCACCGTTTGTTCCCAAACGACTCTACCACCACCGTTGTCGCTAATTACTCCCCACCACGTCCTGTCCCAAACAAACTACTCACAATCACTGTTGCCAAGTACTCATCATCACCACTCTTCACCATACCACCCCTTGCCCAAACAAACTACTCCAACTCACCACCCTTGTCCCCAAACAAACTAATAACGCACCCCCCTTGTCCCAACAAACTACTCACCACCACCCTTGTCCCAAACAAACTACTCACAACCCCCATCTCCCAACAAACTACTCACCACCACTGTTGTCCCAAACAACTACTACCACCACTGTTTTCCTAAACACACCTATTCACCTACCACCCTTGTCCCCCAACAAACTATTCACCACCACCGTTGGTCCCTAAAAAAAAAAAAAAAACAAACAAACAAACTGCTCACCACCACCCTTGTCCCAAACAAACTACTCACCACCACTGTTGCCCAAACAAACTACTCACCACACTGTTTGTCCCAAACAAGCTACTAACCACCTACTGTTGTCCCAAACAAACTATTCACCACACCGTTGTCCCAAACAAACTACTCACCACCACCCTTGTTCCCAAACAAACCTAACTCACCACCACCACCCTTGTCCCAAACAACTACTCCACCACCACTGTTGTCCGCAAACAAACTATTCACACACCACCCTTTCCCCAACAACTACTAGCTATTGATACGTTCACTTTTATCAATATCCAATCTACACCAGTCATGCAAGCAAAGCTGCCAACTCATTTGCTGTGGACATCCTTAGCAAATAAATATGCGGCACGCCTTTTTGTGTCTGCTGAAAAAAATGTATGTTACTTAAAATTGATAATAAAAGTAAGGCATTCAAAGTTCATACTACCATGTGGCTACGATTCCTGTTAAGTGACAGTAGTAATAACTAAATCCATAATCAGCGAGGGTAGCTATTACTTACCACCACGGATTCACCTCTCCATTTACACATTCAACAAAAACTTTTCTTGTCGACTAGAGCTGGAGCACATAAACATCTTAAGATTCCGTATTTACTGAATTCTGTTTTTCAATGTTTCAGTGCTAGTGAAGTGCCCCAGAATGGCAGGATTTGAAGCCAACCAGTTGTTATAACTACTGAATAACTCTTCCTCCTCTTCCTCCCTCTGATACAAGAGAAGAGGAGCACGAACTGAGTCTGTGTTCCCCGAAAATTTCCCTTCTTTCCCTTTATGGTACTGTGATGAAATCCCCGTTCTCTAAGCCCCGCCCACTTTCCTCGACCAATTGACTCCACACTGGTTCGGTGGAACCTCTAAGGCGCAGGCACATGAGGTCAACATTTAAGCGAACCGGAAATGAGCAATGGATTTAGAACGCTATTATTTTTAAACTAGACAAAATAAATAATGATTGAGAAATAGTACTCATAGTAATACTTTATATGAATATTTTAATTTCAATGAGAGATGCAGTATATATAAAATCAATATTATATCAAATGAGCTCATTGCTCCATGGAAAAAGTTCCCTGCTCTTTCCTTATCATTTTTGATAAATGTTAAAGCGATGATATTTAAATGAGATGAAGTGGGTGATTAAAACCGAAAACCAGTCCATTTTGCTAAAGGAAATACATAACGGAAAATTTAAGGGTTATTTTGTTATTATCATTATTATTATAGTACTGTCATTATGAACATTATCATTATTAATATAATCATCATCACCGTCATTATCATCATTATAATCATTATCATCCTCATTACCATTATCATAAGTATTATCATTATCATCATTAACATCATTACTATCATTACCATTATTATTATCATTAATTATTTTACTATTACTTTTATTGTTATTACTTTCATTATTATTTCTTTTATTATCATTATTTTTAAGTTATTATTACTACTATTCTTATTCTTATTCTTATTAGTTTTATTATAACTTTTATTATTTCTATCATTAATACCTCTATTATGAATTGTGAAACACTCTTCCGTGTTGATGCTATGGTAGAAAAACCCACAATGCAAAAACTAAATAAATCAAGCTTTTGCATTGTAGGTTTTTCTACCATACTTTTAATGTTATTACTTTTATCATTATTACTTCTATTATTATTACTTCTATTACTATTACTTCTATCATTATTACTTCTATCATTATTACTTCTATCATTATTACTTCTATCATTATTACTTCTATCATTATTACTTCTATTATTATTACTTCTATCATTATTACTTCTATCATTATTACTTCTATTACTATTACTTCTATTATTATTACTTTTATTATTTTCTTGATTATTATTATTACGTTTATAACTATTAATTTTATTATCATCATCACCATTATAAATACTTTTATTATTATTATTATTAATGCTATATCGTCATTATTATTATTATTATTATTATTATTATTAATTATTATTATTATTATTATTATTATTATTAATTATTATTATTATTATTATCATGCTTAACATCTTTATTAATATTACTGTTGTTAGTATCAGTATCTATATTCTTATTATTTTTTTTTCATTATATATATTCTCAATACCTCTATTCCCAATATTTATATTCTCATTATTTATATGTTCATTGTTTATATTCTCATTGTTCATATTCCCATTATTCATATTAATATTATTAATATAAATATCAATATTATCTCATTATTACTATTACCATTTCCATAACTACTATTGATATTATTACCTTTATATTTTTTATCATTATTATTGTTGTTGTTATTATCATTATCACTTATCATTAACAACATCATTATTATCATTATAATTCTTATTATTAATAACATCATTATTATCATTATAATTCTTATTATTAATAACATCATTATTATCATTATAATTCTTATAATTAATAACATTATTATCATTATAATTCTTATCATTGATAACGTCATTATTATCATCATTAATATCTTTATTGTTATATTGTTATCAGCATTGTTAACATCGTTATTGTTATCATTGTTATCAGCATTGTTAACATCGTTATTGTTATCATTGTTATCATCATCGTCATTATTGTTATCATTACTAATATCATCATTATTATTGTCATTATCATTGTCACAATCATTATTATTACTATCATTATCATTATTATCACTATTATTAATACCATTATTATTATTACTATTGTCATAATCATTATCATCATAATCATCATGATCATTATCCATATTATCATTATCATTATTATCGTTGTCAATGATAACATTATCATTATTAACATTACAATATTATATCATTATTAATGTTATCATTATCATTAGCATGATCATTATCATGTTACTTCATATCAATTTCAGCTGTACAGTATTTTTTTTTCTTGTATATCAAGAGCAAGGATACCGTTGATCACAAAGGTAGAAAGACACTGTAGGTCAAAATTTCTTTGGTATCTGTGAGTATAACATAATGAAATGGATTAATAATAATAGGGAATTGTTATGGTCTTACTAGCAACAATGATAGCGTATATGAACACACGTATTTACTATATAAAATACAGCATATAGACCCTAATTAAAAACACACATGTACTACAAGACAAACGTATACGCATAAGTATAAATGAAAAAGGAAAATGGGCATACATACGAATGCACATATACAGACATAGGAACAAATATACATAAGTACTTGTACATAAATTAATAACGGAGTACTAAAAGTTTTTAGTGTCCTTTGTGATGGTGTTTCACCTCATCTTTGTACACACGATAATGTTTATATTATTGTGCATACACACACTTGAAAAGGAAACGGACGTACATATGTATAAATTTACAATTATAAAAGAAGTGATTTAATCTTAACTTAAGCATGATACCTGAGGTAGTAACAATATTAGACTAGCACAAAACGCGCACTCGCCCACCGTCACCACGCATATATACACATTGGACCCCAATTACATACATGCCTTGTAACTTTATCATTTTAGTAGACCTGATAGTCCCCGAAACTCATGTTACCTCCAACGACAACTGGACCAACCCTCAACATGCTAACTACAGGATCAACACACTGGAGCCACCGATCTTAATGCTAGTATATATCTTGGAAATTCACACTAACTGGGTAGTCACCGTGACGGTTTAGACGTAATTGAAGACTACAATATTTTACATCTTAAGTGCTATTTTAAAACTAGCTATAGAAGAGGGATTAAGTTTACGATCGGACAGCGGATACAATAACAATTTTTTGTTTCATGGAATATCGAAAGAAAGGAAAAATGAAATGCCTACATGTTGAACTAACCTAAAACATGAACCTTCATAACATGATGTCTTAATTCGGTATGTCTATTGAAAGTTAATTCGCAGCATTCCTTATGAATCTATGATTTATGAATTTTAGCAGTAGTAACAGTGGTTGCACATATTTTAGTAACAGTGGTTGCACATATTTTAGTGACAGTGGTTGCACATATTTTAGTAACAGTGATTACACATATTTTAGTAACAGTTGTTGCACTTATTTTATTAGGTTACATATTTTAGTAGTGGTTGCACATATAGAATAATAAACATAACGGAGCTTGGCAAATAATATTCATTAAAGTCTTCTGACATGTTCGAAGTGTATGACTAACGTTTACACTGATTCACGCAGAGGGTTTGCCCAGTAGTTTCCAGAAGGCTTTTAGATTTGTATAGAGCCTCCCTGGGAGGCTGCGTCGTCGACCGGTTCTTTATCTAAGAGGAAGGCTTGGGGGATGGATCCCAAAGGCCATTCAGTCTGTGGGATAGATAAATTTGCCTGGTGACCACGGAATACTTAGTACTTTGAATTAATAGATACATTCACGAATGGCCAATAGTTCACATTTGTTTTATTACAGATGCGATTGCAGCAATACCATAGCTTGTACTAAGAAAAAATAGAACCCTTGAATTCATATAACCACCGTTGTCCTAAACAAACTACTAACAACCACCATCTCCGAAACAAATCTACTCACCACCACTGTTGTCCCAAACAAACTACTCACCACCAACATTGTCCCAAACAAACTACTCGCCGCCATCGTTGTTCCAATCAAACTACTCACCATCACCATTGGCTTAAACATACTACTCTATTGATACTGCATTTTACCAATATCCACTCTACACCAATCAACCAAGCAAGAGCAACAAATCTTTTACTGCGAACTTACATCAACGAATAGTTATATAACCAATACTTTTCTGAGCCTGTCACATCCATAATCATTTGCTAAAAAAATATACATAAGTCACTTTAATATTAATAATAACAGTAGGGTTTTTATAGTTTACAGTGTGGATATAAGTGCTGTTAAGATGACAGTAGTAATAGCTAAATCCATAGTACAGCGATAATAGATGAGTATACACAGGCGGTAGTCATTACTTACCAACAACTGATTGACAACACTTCATAGGGAAAATGGATACGTAAGAAAAATGCTTGTCGACTAGACATGCAGCACATTAAGATCTGAAGAATTTCGTATTTTCTGACTTGTTTTTGCTACTGAAGTGCACCAGAATGGTTAAGATTCAAAGCACCAGTGGTTATAATTTCTGAAGAAATCCTTACTCCTCTTCCTCCCTCTCATACAAGAGGAAGAGGAGAAAGAAACTGAGTCTGTGTTGGTCTATGTGTCTAAAAAAAATTCACTTCTTCTTTATGTACTATGATGAAATCCTCGCCCACTTTTTCCCTGACCAATGAATCCACACTTGTCCGCGGAATCCTAAGACTCAAGTCACATAAGGTCAAACATTTTAACGAAACCGGAAATGAAATGATGAACAGCTATTTATATTCAGGTTAGACAAAATAATGAGAATTAAAGAAAATGTTAAAAAACGAACATATGGATGTGTATATTAATTCCTGTTTCATTAAGTTATATATTTCCAAAGCAACGTTAAACTAAATTGCTTGTAACACATTCGTTTTCTTTTCTTAAAGCGGTTATTTCTTATCATAATACATACTTCATATAAATAAATTAAATTTAGATGAAAGATAAAATTCAACATTATATGAAATGGAAATATTTTCCTGCTCTATTAAAACCGACTAAAAATCAGCCATCATTGTCTTTAACATCATTATTATTATTATTATTATTATTATTATTATTATTATTATTATCATTATTATTATTATTATTATTATTATTATTATTATTATTATCATATTATTATTATTATTATTATTATTATTATTATTATCATATTATGATTATTATTATTATTATACTATTATTATTATTACTTATACTGCTAGTAGTAGTAGTGGTTTTCCTTTAGTTGTTGTTATTATTACTATTATTGTTGTTATCATTATCACTTTAATATTATTTTCACAATTACAAAAAAATTGCATTATCGCTATAATTATTACTATGATCATTATCCTCATTACTACTATTATTATTGCAATTGCTATTCTTATTCTTATTCTTATTATTACTACTACTACTGCTACTATTATTATTACTATCATGATTATCATTATTATCATTAATATTAACATTGTTATTATCAATATTTATATTCTCATCATTTTCATTTTCATTTATTTTCTTATTATTTACTCTATATTATTTATATTCTCATTATTTGTATTCTCGTAATCTATGTTTTCATTATTTATATTTTCATTATTTATGTTCTCATATGTTTTCATCATTCATATTATCATTATCTATATAATAAGTATATTATCATCACTTCCATTATCAATTTCATTATTATCATCAATATTGTTATCATCATTAATATTATTATTATAATTATCATCATCATTGCTAATATCATAATCATTTTTTCTCACTACCATTAAATTTATTATGTTTATTGTTACTGTTGTTATTACCATTCTTATCATCAATATTAACATCATTATTGTTATCATTACTATTATCATTATGGTTATTATTATTACCAATGTTTTTATTATTATTATTATCAAATGTTATTATTATTATTATCAATGTTATTATTATTATTATTTTCATCGTCATTATTATCACTATCCTAGTTATTACTATCATAATTATCATGATCATTGTTATCAGCATTATCCATATTTTCATTATCATTACTATCACTATCATCATTCTCAGATTGATAAATAAATAAATCATGTCGCTGCATACAGCGGTGTTGCTGATACATATCAGTATTTCTTTCTAGCATATCAAGAAAAATGTAGACAGACACACTGTAGGTCAAAACATAACATTTCTTTGGTATAGTATAGCATAATAAAATGGATTAATAATTCGAATAGGGAATCATGAAGCAATCGAGTCTTATTAGTAACAATGATACTAATGTACCGTATATGTAACATGTATTTATTAGAGAAAAATACAGCATATGGACCTTAATTAGAAGCACCAATTTGGATTCTAGCATAGGGAGACTTATAACCTAACCACATTTGCACTACAATGCATAAGTATACATAAAAAAGAAAACGAGCATACACATGTATAAATGTACAAATACCATTTCATGTTCATACATATGCAAATGCCTATATACACATACGCACATACAATTACATACAAATATGAGTAAAACACTCTTCGATACTATGGCAGAACAAGCACATTACATAAACTAAATAGATTTATTGAAAAAGATACCATCTTCTGGCCGGAAGATGGAACCCAGATAGATTTCGAAACTATAGTCTCATTTTCAACTAATCTTGTTTTTGCATTGTGGGTTTTTCTACCAAATATGTATATTTGTATGTCCGTCTGTATATGTGCAGTCGGACATTCTACATAGTACATAAATGAATAATGGAATACTACGTCCTAGTGTTTCTCAGGGTGGTATTTCACTTCATCTTTGTACACACGATAATGCATAGTTACTCGTACAATAACAGAAGGAAGTGGTTTAATCCTAAACTTAAGCATAATACCTGAGGTAGTTACAATGTTAGACTAGCACAAATCCGCGCACTCGCCCACCGTCACCACGCATAATTATACATGGGACCCAATTACATACATGCTGTAAATTTTTCATTTTAGTTGACTAATAGTCCGAAACTGTCATTTTACCTCCATCGACAACTGGACCAACCCTCAACACGCTAACTACAGGATCAACACACTTACTGGGAGCCACCGACCTTAACGCTAGTATACATCTTGCAAGTTCACACTAACTGGGAGGCCACCGTGTCAATGTAGACGTAAGTCATTGACCTAATTAAAATTAAAATCTTAAATCTTAAAAACTAATTTAAAACTTACATTAGAAGAGGGCCTTAGCTTAGAATAGGACAGGGGAATAAAATCTTGGTTTCATGTGTTATCGGAATATAAAAAGAAAATTATACAAAATAATATTTATACAAATAGAAATTATATGAAAAGCGTGTATATATGATCAATGAATTTTAGCAGAAGCAGCAGTTTTTGCACAGATAAAGTAATATTCAGAGAGAGTTAGAAGTGTTCCGAGATGCTCAAAGATGAACTAAAACTAAATCTGATTTACGGTGAGGGTTTGCCCAGTAGTTTCCAGAAGGCCTATATATTTGTTTAGAGCCTCCTTGGGAAGTTGTCGACCTGTTCTTTATCCATGAGGAAGGTTATTGGTGATCTGCACATCTTGGGGGATTGATTCCAGAGGTCATTCAGTCTGTGGAAAAAATTGCTTGGTGACCATGGGATACATTCATGAATGGCCAGTAGTTCACATGTCTTATCAGCAATAACTCTTGAATTCATGTAACTATTTCATCTAGTACTCCCATTTTCAAACTACTCACCACCACCACTGTCCCAAACAAACTACTCACCACCACCATTTCCCAAACAAACTACTCACCACCACCATTGTTTTCCAAATACCGCCTCACACACCACCGTTCCCAACAACTACTCACCACCACCATTGTTCCAAATAAACTACTCACCACCACCGTTTCCCAAACAAACTACTCACCACCACCGTTTCCCAAACAAACTACTCACCACCACCGTTTCCCAAACAAACTACTCACCACCACCGTTTCCCAAAACAAACTAACTACTCACCACCACCGTTTCCCAAACAAACTACTCACCAACACCGTTTCCTAAACAAACTACTCACCAACACCGTTTTCTAAACAAACTACTCACCAACACCATTTCCCAAACAAACGACTCACTAGTAATATTGAATTTTACCAATACCCAGACTACACTAATAAACCAAGCAAATTATATTTTACTGTGAACTTACCTCAACGAATATCTATATGATGAACACCTAATTGTGTCTGTTACATCCGGACACATTTGCTAAAAAAAAAATGTCACTTTAATATTGATGATAAAAGTAGGGCTAAATTCATAATAAAACAGTTATAGAGGAAGCATACACAGAAGACAGCTATTACTTACCAGCAACGGATTCACGCCAAGACTCCATTGGGAAAAATGGATACATTCAGCAGGAGAAATTTTCTATTGCTTGTCGACTAGACCTGCAGCACTTGATGATCTGTAGAATTTCGTATTTTCTGTTTCAATGTTTGCTGTTGGAGTGCACCAGAATGATTAAGACTTGAAGCACCATTTGTTGTAACTTGTTGTAATCCTTCCTCCTCTTCCTCCCTCTGATACAAGAGGAAGAGGAGGAAGAAACTGTGTCTGTTGTCCTGTGTGTCTGAAATTTTCATTTCTTCCCCTTTATGTACTGTGATGAATCCCCGTTCTCTAAGCCCCGCCCACTTTTCTCGACCAATGAACTCCAACACTTGTCCTCGGAACCCCAAGACTCAGGTCACATAAGGTCAAACATTTAAGCGAATCCGGAAAATGAACTGGTGGGTTCTTATATCAGCAAGAGTTACAGAAACAATACTGAGAGCAGAATAAAATATTAAAATACGTACACATGAATTTACATTCATTCCGTAATGCTTTACAAAGGGTGATGCGTTATAAAATTACATTTTAATGTAACGTGCGGCTAAATTAGTATATACGCTTTCTCTTCTAGAAACATTTATTTCGTAAATATCATATTATATATTCCATATCAATAAATTGAATTTATATGCAAGATACTGTATACAAAAATTCACTGAAACCAATCCATTCGTTGAAGGAAAAACTATTAGTTATTTTTGTTGTTATTACTATTATTGTCATTATTACTGTAGTAGTTGTTGTTTTTGTAATTATTTATAGTAATGATAATAATAATAATAATAATAATATTATTATTATTGTTTTATCATTATTATTATTATTATTTTATCATCATTATTATTATTATTATTATTTTATCATTATTATTATTATTATTATTATTATTATTATTATTATTATTATCATTATTATTATTATCAATGCTATTAATATTACTATCATTATTATTGTTATTATTACTATTATTATTATCCTTATTGTTGTTGTTATCATTATTATTATCATTATTATCATTTTCGTTTGTATCATTATTATTATTATCATTATCATTTTCGTTTGTATCATTATTACCAGTATCATTATTATCATTATCCTTATTAATTGTTGTTGTTATTATTACTATTATTATTATCATTATTATTGTTATTATTATTATTATTATTATTATTATTATTATTATTATTATTATCATAACTATTATTATCATTATTATTATTATTACTATTATCATTATTATTATTATCATTATTATTATTGCCATTAGTATTTTATTACTTTCTTGTTATTAGATTTATATAATTTTATTTTCACTGTTATATTATTCTATTATTTTATTATTATTGCTGTTAATAATAATAATAATAATAATAATAATAATAATAATAATAATAATAATAATAATATTACTATTATTATTATCATTATTATTGCTGTTATTATTATTATTATTATTATTATTATTGTTATCATTATTATTATTATTATTGCTGTTATTATTATTATTATTATTATTATTATTATTATATTATTTTATCATATTATCATTATTATTATTATTATTATTATCATCATTATTATTATTATTACTATTATTATTATGATCATCATCATCATCACTATCATTATTATTAGTAGTATTAATATTATCTATATTACTATTATTAATATTACTATTATCAATATTACTATTATCAATATTACTGTTATCAATATTACTATTATCAATATAACTGTTATCGATATTGCTGTGATTGATATTACTGTTATCATTATCACTGTTATCGATATTATTATTATTGATATTGCTGTTATCAATATTACTGTTATCAATATTATTGTTATCAGCATTACTGTTATCTAAATTACTATTCTCAATATTAATAGTCCATATCATTATTATTATTATCATTATTATTATCATTATTGTTATTCATTATCATTATTATAGTTATTATCATAATTATTATTATTATTATTATTATCATTTTTACTTTTTTATTATTATCATTAGTCATTCATTATTATATCTTATCATTATTGTTATTATCATTATCATTATTATTATCATTACTATCTATCATCATTATAATGTCATTATACATTTTATCATTATTATCATATTCTCATTGTATTATCATGATTATCATAGTCTCATTGAGATCATTATATAATTACATCAATTGATTATCAGTATTATCATGAGTATCATATTATCATTATTATCATTATCATTATTTGTGTTATTATAGCATTAGTTATAGTATTATCATTATCATCATTGTTATCATTATTATTATTATTATTATTATTATTGTCGTCACTATTATTATTATCATCATTATTATTATTATCATCATTATTATTATTATCATCATTATTATTATTATCATCATTATTATTATTGTTACCACTGTTATTATTATTGTTACCACTGTTATTATTATTGTTGTTGTCTTTATGATTGTCTTTAAAAATAATAACAATATAAGTTAAATTCAGCCTCATGGAAGAAAACAAAATGATTATGACCAAAATTAATCATGTAGCGAAAGGAAATGTATTTGGCAATGCTGTAATAAGAATTCTAACTCCCAAATTTCTTCGGGGAATTATTACATCATTAAGTGTGATTTGTATGACGTATTTTTATTGTTAGTGATATTGGTCTGATCGTTTTCAAAACATGACCAGGGAAAGAGTTATCATGCGATATAACCACTACCACAAAGATTCATTTCATTTTCTGTTTTGATATTCAGTCGTTAGTAAGGGTATGCTAGTTATACTTCTTAATCTCCAGGCACTAAAATAAGCATATGCAGTGATTCTTTCCCAGGAGGTCAGGTCACGTCCTACAACTTAACACCAGGAAAGGGTAATGAATCCGCTAATCCATTCAGGAGGTACGGCAAGGAGTGTAAATATATCCTCTTGGGAATATGATACTTGTAGC
>NC_051392.1:24260542-24263042 GCF_015228065.2 Penaeus monodon | reverse complement strand
GTTTTTTTTTTTTTTTTTTTTTTTTTTTTTTTTTTTTTTTTTGTGAGATTCAAGTCAACGAGGGTTGGAGATCAAGTCAACTTGTGAGTGTGGAGATAAAGTCAACGAGTAGTGGAGATTCAAGTCAAAGAGTGGTGGAGATTCATGTCAAAGAGTGGTGGAGATTCAAGTCAAAGAGTGGTGGAGATTCAAGTCAAAGAGTGGTGGAGATTCAAGTCAAAGAGTGGTGGAGATTCAAGTCAACCGAGTGGTGGAGATTCAAGTCAACTGAGTGGGGAGGATTCAAGTCAAAAGAGTGGTGGAGATTCAAGTCAATGAGATTCAAGTCAACGAGTGGTGGAGATTCAAGTCAATGAGATTCAAGTCAAAGAGTGGTTGAGATTCAGTAAAGAGTGCTGAGATCATGTCAACGAGTGTGGAGATTCAAGTCAACGAGTGGTGGAGATTCAAGTCAAAGAGTGGTGGAGATTCAAGTCGGTGACTGTTGGAGATTCAAGCAAATGATTGATAGAGATTCAAGTGCTGGAGATTCAAGTGGTGAAGATTCGAGTCAAAGTGTGCCACTGAATGCGTGAGATTCAAGTCAATAAGTGGTGGAGAATCAAATGGTGGATATGTGGAGATTCAATTCAATGAGTGGTGGAGATTCGAGTAACTGAGTGCTGGAGATTCAAGTTAATAAGTGCTGGATATTCAAGTTAATGAGTGCTGGAGATTCTAGTTAATGAGTGCTGGAGATTCTAGTTAATGAGTGCTGGAGATTCTATTTAATGAGTGCTGGAGATTCTTCTCCGAAGTGCTGGAGATTAAGAACGATGGAGATTCTAGTGACTGAGTGCTGACAGATGGAGTCAATGGTGCTTGAAGATTCAAAATGGTGAGTGCTGGAGATTCAAGCAAATGAATGATAGAGATTCAAGTCAATGAGTGGTGGAGATTCAAATAAATGAGTGTTAGAAATTTAAGTAACATTGACAGAGATTTAATCAGTGAGTGGTGGGGTTTCAAGTCACTGAATGCTGTAGATTCAAGAAATTACGTGGTGGAGCTTGTAATCAATAAGTGGTGGAGATTCGAGTCAATGAGTGGTGGAGATTCGACTCCAAGATTATTGGAGATTGAAGTGCTGGTGATTCATGTAAAGAATTGCTGAGACTTAATTAACAGAGAAATATAGGCTATATATATATAGTATATATATAGGCTATATAGATGTGTGTGTGTGTAGCTTTGGTTTGTATTATATATATATATATATATATATATATATATAATATATATATATATATATATTCATACACACATACATTTGTCTATCTATATATATAATATACATATACACCCTCGCACGTACGCGTACGTGTGTGTGTGTGTGTATATATATATTATATATATTAGATATATATATATATATATATAGGTGTGTTATATATATATATAATATATTATATATATATGATATATATACTATATATATATATATATAAAATATATATATGTGTGTGTGGTGTGTGTGTATTTATAGATATAGATGTAAATCGATATATAGATAGATTTAAACAATAATTTAAAAATATATGTGTGTGTTATATAATAGTATATATATATATATATATATATATATATATATATATAGAGATATATATATATATGATATATATAATATATTTATATATAACACACACATATAATCTATCTATATATATATTTACATCTATATCTATATAATAATACACACACACACACACACACATTATATATATGTATATATTATATATATATATATATATAGATATATCTATATATAATATATATATATATATATATATAGATATATATAGAATATATATAATATACATATATATATGTGTGTGTGTGTGTGTGTGTATTATGTAGTATAGATGTAAAGATATTTATGATAGATAGATATATGGTGTGTTATATATATATATAATATATATAGTATATATATATATATATTATATATAATATACTATATAGATGATAGATGTATATATATATATAGTAGATATAACACACACATATATCCTCTTATATATAGATTTACATCTATATCCTATATTAATACACACACACAACACAGCACATATAATATGTATAGATAATATGATATATATTTTATATATATAGAGATATATATATATATATATATATATATATATATATATATATATACAAACAAACACACACACACACATATATATAGCCTATATATATACTATATATATATAGCCTATATTTCTCTGTTAATTAAGTCTCAGCAATTCTTTACATGAATCACCAGCACTTCAATCTCCAATAATCTTGGAGTCGAATCTCCACCACTCATTGACTCGAATCTCCACCACTTATTGACTTGAATCTCTATCATTCATTTGCTTGAATCTCCAGCACTCCACCATTTGAATCTTCAGCACCCATTGACTTCAATCTGCAGCACTCAGTCACTAGAATCTCCATCGTTCTTAATCTCCAGCAC
>NC_051392.1:24235542-24253042 GCF_015228065.2 Penaeus monodon | reverse complement strand
AAAGATGATATTTAGAACATTAAGTAATAATGACAATAATAGTAATAACAACAAAAATAACTAATAGTTTTTCCTTCAACGAATGGATTGGTTTCAGTGAATTTTTGTATACAGTATCTTGCATATAAATTCAATTTATTGATATGGAATATATAATATGATATTTACGAAATAAATGTTTCTAGAAGAGAAAGCGTATATACTAATTTAGCCGCACGTTACATTAAAATGTAATTTTATAACGCATCACCCTTTGTAAAGCATTACGGAATGAATGTAAATTCATGTGTACGTATTTTAATATTTTATTCTGCTCTCAGTATTGTTTCTGTAACTCTTGCTGATATAAGAACCCACCAGTTCATTTCCGGATTCGCTTAAATGTTTGACCTTATGTGACCTGAGTCTTGGGGTTCCGAGGACAAGTGTTGGAGTTCATTGGTCGAGAAAAGTGGGCGGGGCTTAGAGAACGGGGATTTCATCACAGTACATAAAGGGGAAGAAATGAAAATTTCAGACACACAGGACAACAGACACAGTTTCTTCCTCCTCTTCCTCTTGTATCAGAGGGAGGAAGAGGAGGAAGGATTACAACAAGTTACAACAAATGGTGCTTCAAGTCTTAATCATTCTGGTGCACTCCAACAGCAAACATTGAAACAGAAAATACGAAATTCTACAGATCATCAAGTGCTGCAGGTCTAGTCGACAAGCAATAGAAAATTTCTCCTGCTGAATGTATCCATTTTTCCCAATGGAGTCTTGGCGTGAATCCGTTGCTGGTAAGTAATAGCTGTCTTCTGTGTATGCTTCCTCTATAACTGTTTTATTATGAATTTAGCCCTACTTTTATCATCAATATTAAAGTGACATTTTTTTTTTAGCAAATGTGTCCGGATGTAACAGACACAATTAGGTGTTCATCATATAGATATTCGTTTAGAGGTAAAGTTCACAGTAAAATATAATTTGCTGGTTTATTAGTGTAGTCTGGGTATTGGTAAAATTCAATATTACTAGTGAGTCGTTTGTTTGGGAAATGGTGATGGTGAGTAGATTGTTTGGGAAATGGTGTTGGTGAGTAGTTTGTTTAGAAAACGGTGTTGGTGAGTAGTTTGTTTAGGAAACGGTGTTGGTGAGGTAGTTTGTTTGGGAAACGGTGGTGGGTGAGTAGTTTGTTTAGGAAACGGTGTTGGTGAGTAGTTTGTTTGGGAAACGGTGGTGGTGAGTAGTTTGTTTGGGAATTGGTGTTGGTGAGTAGTTTGTTTGGAACAATGGTGGTGGTGAGTAGTTTGTTTGGGAAACGGTGGTGGTGAGTAGTTTATTTGGAACAATGGTGGTGGGTGGTAGTTTGTTTGCGGAAACGGTGAGTCGGTGCGTAGTTATTTGGAACAATGGTGGTGGTGCTATTTTTTTATATATATAAATATATATATATATAATTTTTTTTTTTAAAATATATATAAATAAATATATAATAATAATAAAAAACATATATTTCCCATTATATTTAATTTATTAATTAAAAACACACACAAACAACATATATATTATAATAATATTATATATTATATATATAAATTATATATTATATATTATAATAACACACACATATATCTATCTATCTATATATTTACATCTATATCTATATAAACACACACACACCACAAACAATATATATTATATATATATATATATATATATAATATATATATATATATATATATATATATATATATATATACACAAACACACAGTACGCGACGGCGGGGTGTATATGTATATTATATATTAGAAGACAAAGTTGTGTGTATGAAATATTTATAATAATATAATATATATATATATATATATAAATATATATATACAAACAAAACACACACACAATATATATAGCCTATATAATCCCTTTTATATATGCCTATATTTTTCTGTTAATTAAGCTCGCAATTTTTACAGGAACACCAGCACTTCAATCTCCAATAATCTTGGAGTCGAAACTCCACCACTATTGACTCGAATCTCCACCACTTATTGATTCAAGCTACCCGTAATTTCTTTAATCTACAGCATTCAGTGACTTGAAAACCCCCCACTCACGATTAAATCTCCCGTCAATGTTTCTAAATTTCTAACACTCTTATTTGAATCTCCACCACTCATTGACTTGAATCTTTCATTCATTTTTCTTTAATTCAGACTCCACCATTTGAAAACTTCAGCACCCTTGATTCAAACTCGCACTCAGCACTAGAATTCCATGTTCTTAATCTCCAGCACTTCGGAGAAGAATCTCCAACACCCTTAACTGAATCCCAGCATCATAAATGAATCCCAGCACTCATTAAAAAGAATCTCCACATCATTCTAGAATCTCCGCACTATTTTAAAAAGAATCTCCAGCATCATTAAAATAGAATCTCAGCATCATTAACTAGAATTCCAGCATCATTAATAGAAACTCCAGCACTCATTAACTAGAATCTCCAGCCCCCCATTAACTAGAATCGCCGCACTCTTAACTGAATCTCCGCTCTCATTAACTAGAAACTCCAGCACCATTAACAGAATTCCCGCACTCATTTAATAGAATCTCCAGCACTTATTAACTTGAATCTCCAGCACTCAGTTACTCGAATCTCCACCACTCATTGAATTGAATCTCCACATATCCACCATTTTATTCTCCACCATTTTTGACTTTAAACCACGCATTCAGTGGGACACTTTGACTCGAATCTTACCCCTTTAACTCCAGACTTTAATTTTACAATCATTTGCTTGAAACTCCAACAGTCACCCACTTGAATCTCCCCCACTCTTTGATGAAACTCCCCCCTCTTTGACTTGAAATCTCCCCCCATTTTGACTTGAATCTCCACCCCTCTTTTACTTTAAACTCCACCACTCTTTTACTTTAAACTCCCCCACTCGTTGACTTGAATCTCCCCCACTGTGACTTTACTCCCCACCGTTGACTTTTAATCTCCACCACTCATTTACTTGAATCTCAACCACCTTTGACTTGAAATTTATTGACTTTAATTCCACCATCGTTGACTTGAAACTCATTTACTTTTAATTACCCCCTCTTTTACTTGAAACTCCACCCCCGTTATTTAACTCACCCCTCTTGATTGAAACTCACCACTCGTTGATTGAATCTCCACCACTGTTGAAATTTAATCTCCACCCCTCTTGACTTGAATTACCATGTTGCTTGAACTCCACCACTCGTTGACTTTAATTCCACCACTCGTTGACTTAAACCCACCCCTCTTTACTTGAACTCCACCCCTCGGATTGAACTCCCCACTCGTTTACTGAATCTCCACCACTCGTTACTTTAATCCCACCACCTTGATTGAAACTCCACCCTCTTTTCTTTTAATCTCCACCCCTCTTTTACTTGAATTCCACCCCTCTTTTACTTTAAACTCCACCATCTTTTACTTGAATCTCCACCCCTCTTTGACTTTAATCTCCCCCACTCTTTGACTTGAATCCCACCCCTTTTACTTTAATTCCCCCAATCTTGACATGAATCTCCCACTCTTTTACTTTAATTCCACACTGTTGACTTGAATCTCCACCACTCGTTTATTTTAATCTCACCACTCGTTGCTTGAATCTCCACCACTCATTGACTTTAATCTCAACCCTCTTTGATTGAATTCATTTCTTGAATCCCACCACTCGTGACTTGCCCCTCGTTGACCGAATCTCCACCCCTCGTTTTACCTGAAACTCCCCCATCGTTGCCGATCTCCCCCACTCGTTGACTTTTAATTTCCCCCACTCGTGAGAATCTCCCCACTCTTGATTTAAACTCCACCCCTGTTGACTTGAATCTCACCACTCGTTATTGAATCTCCCCCATCGTTGACTTGAATCCCACCACTCGTTTCTTGAATCTCACCACTCGTTGACTTTAATCTCCACCATCGTGACTTTAACTCCACCACTCGTTGACTTGAATCTCCCCCATCGTTGACTTGAATCTCCACCCCTCGTTGCTTTAATCTCCACCACTCGTTAACTTGAAATTCCCCCCCCCCCCCCCCCCCCCCCCCCCCCCCCCCCCCCCCCCCCCCCCCCCCCCCCCCCCCCCCCCCCCCCCCCCCCCCCCCCCCCCCACTCTTTTCCTTGAATCCCACCATTAACTTAATCTCCACCCTCGTTAATTTAATCCCACACTTTTTATTGAATCTCCCCACTTTTTTTTAAAAATTTTTGGGAAAAAAAAAAAAAAATTTTCCAATGTTGACTGAATTAAAACCTGTGAAAATCTATGTTCCAAAATTCCACCAGTATTAACTCCCCCAATGTTGCTTGTTCCCCCCTGTTCTGAAACTAATCTTACTTAAATCTACCTCGGTTTGACTTGAATCTCCACCCCCGGGAATTTTTTCCCCCACTGTTTTGATTGTTACGGAACCCAACCCGGATTGTGTTTGCCCCAATTTGAGGTTGATTTTCCACCACCGGGGCGAAAAAATATTGTTAAAACCCTCCAAATTTTAACCCCAACTGAGAATTAATTTTATTAATAATAATTATTAATTAATTTATAATCTACATATTATTAAATAAATTTATTTTTTTTTAATTAATAAAGGGGGTTTTAAAATTGAAAATAATTAAAAATTGTGTTATTTTCAATATTTAATTTATTAAAGTAATATAAAAATTTATTAAAAATTTTTTAATTAACATTCAAACTTTTTTTTTTTTATAATATATTTTTGTAATTGGGTTAGAATGGGGGAATTTTAAGCAAATTTTTTTAAACAGGGGGGTTTTGCATTGTGGGGAGGGGTTATATTATTTTTTTAAAAAATAAAAAAATTAAAATTTTTACCTTTCTTGTTTTGGGGTTTTTTGGGGGGGTTTTTTTTTTTTAATTAAAAAACCAATTAAAAAATATTATTATAAAAAAAAACTAAATATAAAATATATAAATAAAATAAAAATATTTGTATAAAAAAAAAAAAAAAAAAAAAAATAAAAAATTTTAATGAAAAATAAAATAAAATAAATCAATTATCACTAATATATATAGATATTATAAATATTTTATTTTTAAATTTAAATAATATGTATTTTTAAAACATAAATATTTTAATTATATTATATAATAAATTAAAATTTTATATTATATATATTATTATATATTATATCGTGGTGTGGGGTTGTTTTGGGGGTTTTTGTGTGTGTGTGTGTGGGGGGGTGGGGGTGGGGGTTTTTTTTTTTTTGATATTTAAAAAAAAATTTTAATAAATAATATATTTTAAATAATGGGGTTATCATAATATATATAAAATATAATAAAATACTAAATAAATAATAAAATATTTTTTTTTTTTTTGTTTTTTTTTCTTTTTTTTTTAATGTTTTTTTTTTATATACTTATTTTATATTATAAATTATATATAAAATAATCTATAATTATATATATATTTTTATTTGCTTTTTTTTTTGTTTTTTTTGTTTTTTGTGTTTTTTTCTTTTTTTTTTTTTTTTTTTTTTGTATATTTATTATAACATATATATATATGATATATATATATTATTATTATAATATAATATAATTAAATATATTATATAAAAATTAGTGTGTGGGGTGTGTGTGGGGTTTTTGGGGGGTGTTGTGTGTGGGGGTGTGTGGTTTTGGGGGTTTATTTTTTTTGGGGGGGTTGGGCCAAAACCCAAAAAAAATAATAAAAAAGAAAAAATAAAAAATAATATGATAAAAAAAAAAATAAAAAAAAAAAAAATAAATAATAATAATAAAAAAAAAAAAAAAAAACTAGAAAGAAAAAAAAAAAAAAAAAAAAAAATAAAAAAAAAAAAAAAAAAAAAAAAATTTTTTTTTGGGGGGGGGGGGGTTTTTTTTGGGGGGGAAATTTTAAAATAAAAATAGGAAAAACCAAAAAAAAAAAAAAAAAAAAAAGGGGAAAAAAAGAAAAAAAAAAAAAAATTATAAATAAAAAAAAAAAAAAAAAAAAAAAAAAAAAAACTAAATAAAAAAAAAAAATAAAAAAAAAAATAAAATATATAAAAAAAAAAAAAAATAAATAATATAAAAAAAAAATTAATATATAAAAAATAAAATATATTAATTTAAAATATAAATAAAAAAAAAAAATATAAAAATTTTTAAATTTTTGGGGTTTTTGTAAAACAACAACTTTAAAATAAAAAAAAAAAAATAAAAATTAAAAAATAAAGTAAAAATATAATATATATATATATATATAATTTTATTAATATTATATATATATATATATATATATATATTATATTATTAATTATATATATGTATAATAAAATAATATTATAAATATATATATATTATATATTATATTAAATATATATTTATAATTAATATATAATCTTTTTTAGTTTTTGTTTTTAAAAACAAAAAAATAAATACTAAACAAAAAAATAAAAAAAATAAATAAACAAAAAATAATATATATATATGGGTGTTTTTGGGTTTAAAAAATTAAATAAAATTTTAATAACTTAAAATGTAAATATGTATATATATAAATAATGTAATAATGAAATATATTATATATATAAAAAAAAAAAAAAAAAAAAAAAAAAAAAAAAAAAAAAAAAAAAAAAAAAAAAAAAAAAAAAAAAAAAAAAAAAAAAAAAAAAAAAAAAAAAAAAAAAAAAAATTATCTGTAACTCTATTTCTTTTTTCCGAGCACAGTGATTTTGCTCGGTCACAATCGCCCCCTTCTACACATATGCAATCTGCGGATTTGATTCATTGTTATCTTCTTGAATTTGATCTTAGTATGTGGGATTACAGTGTTGCATTTGGCTTGAAACTGGAATGTAAAGTGGTTTTCTTAAATGATTTATAGTTCTAAGGACTTTATTTTTTTTATTTTGCTGGATATAAAACCGCGAATGATTTTCGAGCCAATGTTGTCTTAAAGATACTTCAGGTTTGAGTCCTTATATCTACTGTTTTTAAAAAACAAGCAACTTTTGACCGAGTGTTTTCTGACAAAATTATCACTTTGGGTTTATCTGAACGTGTGAAGACGGGGCGCCCGGAGGAACCCTGTCCAGAGCGGCTTTGCCAGGCGGCGCCCTCAGGCCGCCACCTGATAATTAAAGCACTTTATTCCCACTGGCCGGGGGGTAGCTTAATTATCACTCCACCTCAACTGTCTTTGGGCCAGTTGCTGCTGAAACTTTAGTCTGTGTTATATATATATATATGAATATATATATAATATTAATAATATATATTTTAATTATTATAATGTGTGTTGTGTTGTGTGTTGTTTTTTTGGTGGTGTGTGTGTGTGTGTTAATAAAATTAATAATAATATGGGGGTGTGTGTGTGTGTGTTGTGTGTGTGTGTGTGTTGTGTGTGTGTGTGTGTGGTGTGTGTGTTAATAAAAATTTTTATAAATGTAATATATGTATTATATATATTATATTATAATATATATATATATATATTTTTTGTGTGTTGTGTGTGTGGGTGTGTGTGTGGTGTGTGTGTGTATTATATTTTTATTATATTTTATATTATAATATAATATAGTATTATATGTATTTAAATATATATATATATTATATAATATATATAATACATAAAATTATATAATTATATATATATATATACTTATATTGTAAATATTATATATATGTTATATATGTATATATATTAAATATGTATTGTATATAATTATATCATACATATATATTAAAAATTTTTAAAAATTATAATAATGTATGTATAAAGTAAAATTAAAATACAATTTTTTATATATATATTTTAATATATTTGATATATGTAAATATAATTTCTATATATATTATTTGTGCGTGGTGTGGTGTGTGTTTTGGTGTGGTTGTTGTGTGTGTGTGTGTGTGTGTGTGTGTGTGTGTGTGTGTGTGTGGTGTGTGGGGGTTGTGTGTGTGAAAAATTTGAGGAACCCACAGATACACAATTTAAAGTTATATATATATATTAATATTAAAATTTATATTTTTTAATATACTTTTATTTTTTGGTGTGTACAATATATGTATATATTATATGTATACATATATATACATATACAAATAGTAAAATTATAGTAATTCTTAAGAAGAATGGGTTCTAAATTTAAAAAATTTCAAGGAACTTTTTTAAAAACCCGGGGGATCATACAAGCTACAAGTATCTTTTCCCAAGGAGGATATTTTTCCCTCCTTGCCGCCCTCCTAAGGTTTAGGGGAATTATTACCCTTTTCCCTGGTTTAAATTTGTGGACGTGACCTGACCTCCTGGGAAAGAATCACTGCATATGTTTTTAGTGCCTGGAGATTAAGAAGTAAAACTAGCATCCCCTTACTAAAAGACTGAAATCAAAAAAAAAAGAAAAGAATCTTGTGGTAGTGGTTATTGCATGATAACTCTTTCCCCGGGCAGTTTAAAACGACAGACCAATATCATAACAAAAAAAATACGCATCAAAACACACTTAATGATGAATAATTCCCCGAAGAAATTTGGGGGGTTAGAATTCTTATTACAGCATTGCCAAATACATTTCCTTTCGCAATGTAATTTTTTGGCTACATTTTGTTTTTTTCCAGGGCTGAATTTAAATTAATTTTTTATTTTTAAAAACAATCATAAAGACAACAAAAATAAAAAACATGGGAAAAAAAAAAACAGGGGCAATAATAATAAGTGATAATAATAATAATGATGAAATAATAAAATGATTAATAATAATATGAGACAATGAAATAAGATAAAAAAATGATGAAATATGTAATAATAAAGATAATAATAATAATAATGATAATAATGATAATAAAAACAAAAATAATGTAATGATAATAATGATAATAATGATAATAAGTAAAAAGAAATAATGATGTAATGTAATAACAATAAAGTAAAGATAAAAATAATAATGATAATATAATAATAATTGATAAAAATAATAATGATAATAAAAATAATAAAAATAATTTTTGATAATAATATAAAAGTAATGAATAACAATAATGATAAAAATAAGATAATAAAAATAAGATGAATGATAAAAATGATATAATAAAAAGATCAAATAATAATGACGTAATAATAATGATCAAATAATAAAAGATCATAATAATAAAGATCATAATAATAATAAAGTGAGAATATTTAAAATTTAGACTATTAATTTGGAATAGTAAAATTTTGATAACAGTAATGCTGAAATAGTAATATGATAACGTAATTTGAAACAGTAAAATCGTAAAAGTAATATGATAACAGTAAAATCGATAACAGTAATGCGATAACAAAAATTTGAAACAGTAATATTATAACAGCAATATCAATAAAATAATATCGATAACAGGGTAAAGAAAAGTAATATCAATACAGCAAATCGATAACATTATATTTATAAAGTAATTTGATAACGTAAAATTGATAAAGTAATATTGATAATAGTAATTAATAATAGTAATATAGAAATATTAAACTATAAAATAAGATAGTGATGATGATGATGATAAATAATAATAGTAAAAATAATAATAAGATGATAAAATAATAATAATAATAATAAAAATAATAATGATAATAAAAATAATAAAAATAATAACAAAAATGATAATAATAATAATAAAAATAAATAATAATAATAATAAAAAAAAATAATAAAATAAAAATAATAATAAAAAAATAATAACAGCAAAAAAATGAAAAATAATAGTAAAAATTATTATTATTATTTTTATTATTTTTATTATTATTATTATATTTTTATTTTTATTAAAAAGCAAAAAATAAAAAAATAATAGAATAAAAATAAACAGTGAAAAAAAAATTTTATAAAATTAAACAAAACAAAATAATAAAAATAAGGCAATAAAATAATAAAATGATAATAATAATGGGAAAGATAATAATAATAATAATAATAAAAATAATAAAAGAATAATAATAATAATAAAAATAAAAAATGAAATAATAATAGAATAACAAAAACAACAATAAAATAATGACAATGACAAGACAATGACATGATAATGATAAAATAAAAGATTTTGATAGATAATGATAATAAATGACAAGACAAGACATGACAAAGACAAAAAAAGACAATGACAAGACAATGACAATGATAACAATAAAGATAGTGATAAAATAGCAATAATGAAATGATAATGATAATGATAATGAAAATAATGATAAGATAATAAGGATAAGATAAATAATGTACGGTAATAATGATACAAAAAGAAAATGATAATGTAAAAATAATAATGAACAAACGAAAATGATAATAATGAAAAATAAGATAACAACAACAAAAGGTAAAAATAATAAGTAATAATAACAATAATAAAAATAGTAAAAAAATAATAAAAATATAAAAAAAAAATAATTTTAAAAAAAAAAATAATAAAAAATAATAAAGATAAAATAATAATAAAAATAATAATGATGATAAAAAAATAATAATAATAATGATAAACAATAATAAAAAATTTTTATTATTTTTATTATTATCATTTTCATAAATAATTACAAAAAAACAATACTACAAAAATAATGATAAAATTAGCAATGGTGATAATGAAAAAAAAGTAATAATAATTTTTAATGTAAAGATAGATTTAGAAGAACAACAACAAAATTTTTAAAAATAATAGTGAGATAGCAAAAAAATTATATTTTATAATTTTAAAATAACATTTAAAAATGAATTTAAACATTTAAGTAAAAATGACAATAAAGTAATAACAACAAAAAAAACTAAAAGTTTTTCCTTTAACGAAGGTTGGTTTAGTGAATTTTTTTATAAGATCTTGCATATAAATTCAATTTTTTTTGATTGGAAATAAAAAATGTTTTACGAAAAAATGTTTTAGAAGAGAAAGCGTATATACTAATTTTGCCGCCGTTACATTAAAAGTAATTTTAAAGATCACCCTTTAAAGCATTAGGGTGAATGTAAATTCAGTGTACTTTTTTTAATATTTTATTCTGCTCCAGTATTTTTTTGTAAATTTGTGTATAAGAACCCCCCAGTTCTTTTGGTTCGCTTAAATGTTTTCCTTTTGGCCGAGTCTTGGGGGTTCCCAGGGCAATGTTGGGGTTCATTGGTCGAGAAAAGGGGGGGGGGCTTAAGAACGGGATTTCCTCACAGTAAAAAGGGAAGAAATGAAAATTCAGGGAAAACAGGGCAACAGACACAGTTTTTCCCCCTCTTCCTCTTGTTAGAGGAGGAGAGGAGGAAGGATTTCAACAAAGTTCAACAAAGGTGCTTCAAACTTAATCTTTGGTGCCTCCAAAGCAAACATTTAAAAAGAAAATACGAAATTCTACAGATCATCAAGGTGCAGTTGTCGACAAGCAATGAAAATTTCTCCTGCGAATGTATCCATTTTTCCCAATGGAGCTTGGCGGAACCGTTGCTGGGAAGTAAAAGCTGTCTTCTGTGTATGCTTCCCCTATAACTTTTTTATTATGAATTTAGCCCTCTTTTATCATCAATATTAAAGTGACTTTTTTTTTTTGCAAGTGTCCGGATGTAACAGACACAATTTGGTGTTCCATAAGAATGTTAAAGGGAAGTTTACAGTAAAAATAATTTTCTTTGGTTTTTTTTGTGGCGGGTATTGGTAAAATTCAAATTACGTGAGTGTTGTTTGGGAAAGGTGAGGGGTGAGTAGATTTTTGGGGAAAATGGTTTTGGTGAGTAGTTTTTTTTAAAAACGGTTTTGTGAGTATTTTTTGTTAGGAACGGTGTTGGGATATTTTGTTTAGGAAACGGTTTTGGTGGTGTTTTTTTGGGAAACGGTGGTGGGGAGTAGTTTGTTTGGGAAACGGTGGGGTGATAGTTTGTTTGGGAAAGGGTGGTGGTGAGTAGTTTGTTTGGGAAACGGTGGTGGTGAGTAGTTTATTTGGAACAATGGTGGTGGTGAGTAGTTTGGGCAATGGTGGTGGTGAGTAGTTTGTTTGGGACAGTGGTGGTGGTGAGTAGTTTAAAAAATGGGAGTATAGATGAAATATTTACGAATTTAAAGATTTTTCTGATAAGACAGTGAACTACTGGCATTTTGAATGTTCCCATGGTCACCAAGCTTTTTTTTCCACAGACTGAAGACCTCTGGATCAATCCCCCAAGAGTGCAGATCCCCAAAAACCCTTCCTCATGGATAAAGAACGGGTCGACAACTTCCCAAGGGCTCAAAACAAATATATAGGCCTTCTGGAACTACTGGGCAAACCCTCCCGTAAATCAGTTTTTTATTTTTATTTCATCTTTGAGCATCTCGGAACACTTCTAACTCTCTCTGAATATTACTTTATCTGTGCAAAAACTGCTGCTTCTGCTAAAATTCATTGATCATATATACACGCTTTTCATATAATTTCTATTTGTATAAATATTATTTTGTATAATTTTCTTTTTATTTTCCCGATAAACAGAAACCAGATTTTATTCCCCGTCCTTTTCTAAGCAAAGGGCCCCCCTTTTAAATGTAAGTTTTAAAATTATTTTTTTAAGATTTAAGTTTTTAAATTTTAATTAGGTCAATAAATTACGCTACATTGACAGGGGGCCTCCAGGTGTAATTTGCAAGTTTAAACTGGGTTTTAAGGTCGGGGTCCCAGAAATTTGTTGATCCTGTAGTTAGGTGTTGGGGGGTTTGTCCAGTGTCGATGGGGAAAATTACATTTCGGACTTTTGTCAACTAAAAAAAAAATTTTACAGCATGTATGAATGGGTCCCATGTATATTATGCGGGGTGACGGGGGGCGAGTGCGCGGTTTGTGCTAGTCTAACATGTAACAACCAGGTTTTATGTTAATTTTGGTTTAAAACCATTCCTTCGTTATTGTACGAGTAACTAAGAATTATCGTGAGTACAAAGAAGAAGTGAAATACCACCCTGAGAAAACAGGAGTATATTCCATTTTCATTTTTTAATTAGAATGTCCGAGCCATATAAGACGGACTACAAATATACAATTTGGGAAAAAACCCCAATGCAAAAACAAGATTTGTTGAAGATGAGACCATAGTTTCGAAATCTATCTGGGTTCCATCATCCGGCCACGAGATGGTATCTTTTTCAATAAATCTATTTTTTTTGTAAGGGGTTGTTCTGCCAAAAGTATCGAAAATGTTTTTTCTCATATTTTTATGAATTTTAGTGCGTATGTGATATAGGCTTTTCATATGTATGAAAATGAAATGGTATTTTTTCATTTTTACATGTGTATGCTCGTTTTTTTTTTTATGTATATTTTGCATTGTGTGCAAATGTGGTTAGGTTATAAGTCTCCCAGCTAGAATCCCAAAAGGGGCTTCAATTTAAGGGCCATATGCTGTATTTTTTTCTAAAAAATAATGTTACATATACGGTACATTTGACATTTTTTCTAATAAAACTCGATTTCTTCATGATTCCCCATTCGAATTATAAACCCTTTATTTTTCTATACTATACCAAAGAAATGTTATGTTTTGACCTACAGTGTGTCTGTCTACATTTTTCTTGATATGATAGAAAGAAATACTGATATGTATCAGCAACACCGCTGTATGCAGCGACATGATTTATTTATTTATCAATTGAAATGAGATAGGATAGTAAGTAAGAAAATTGGATAATGCTGATAACAATGTCTGATAATATGATAGTAATAATAGGTAGTGAAATAATGACGTGAAAAAATAATATAATAACATTGATAAATAATAATAACATTTTATAAAATATAAAAAACATTTGGAATAAAATATATAATGATAATATGAAATAGAAATGATAATAATAACGATTAGATAAAAGATAAAATAATTCGGGGTGATAATAATAAAGTTGTAATAATAATAAACCCTAATATAATAGTAATGAAAAAATAAGATGTAATATTGTGATAAGAAAGGTAATAAAAAAGTAAAAATAACATAATAAATTAATGGTAGGAAAAAAATGATTATGATATTAGCAATGTGATATAATTTAAAATAATATTAAGATGATAACAATATTTATATAATAATGAAATTGATAATGGAAGTGTGATAATATTTATTATATAGAAATGAAATAGAAGATGAAAATGATGAGAATATAAATATTGATAATAACAAGGTAAAATTAAAAAATAAGATAATCATGATAGTAATAATAAAATTTGCAAGTAGTTAAATAATAATAAGAATAAGAATAAGAATAGCAATAGCAATAATAATAGAGTAAAGAGGAAATGATATAGAATAATTTTAGCGATAATGCAATTTTTTGTAATTTTGAAAATAAATAAAGTGATAAGATAACAACAATAAAGTAATAATAAAAACAACTAAAAGGAAAAACCCCTATACTACAGCAGTATAATAATAATAATTTAAAAGTATAATAATAATAATATCAATTGATAAAAAATAATAATAATAATAAAATAAATGAAATAATTAATAAAATAATTGAAAAAATAATAATAATAAAAATAATAATAATGAAAAAAAAATATAAAAAAAATAAATAATAATAAGATAATAATAATAATAAAATAAAAATAATAATATAATAATAATAATAATAAAAAAAATAATAAAATAATAATGATTTTTAAAGAAATGATGGCTGATTTTTACCCCGGTTTTAATAGAGCGGGAAAAAATTTTTCCATTCAATAATTTGAATTTTTCTTTCTTTAAATTTTTTTTTATTTATAGAAGTATGTATATGATAAGAAAAAACCCGCTTTAAAAAAAAAAACGAATGTGTTACAAGCAATTTATTTAAAACTTTGCTTTGGAAATATAAAAATTAATGAAACGGGAATTTAAATAACATCCAATGTTCGTTTTTTAACATTTTTTTTTAATTTTCCTTTATTTTGTCAACCTGAATAAAAAATACTGTTCATCTTTTCTTTTCCGGGGGGTTTCTTTTAAAATGTTTGACCTTATGACTTGAGTCTTAGGTTTCGGGAAAGTTGGATTCTTTGGGTCAGGGAAAGGGGGCGGGGTTTATCATAGTACATAAAGAAGAGTAAATTTTTTTAGACAATAGCCAACACAATCAGTTTTTTTTCCCCTTTCCCCCTTTTGTAAGAGGGGGGAAAAGAGGAGTAAGGATTTCTTCAAAAATTATAAACCCTGGTGTTTTAAATCAAACCTTTCGGGTGACTTCAGTAGCAAAAACAGTCAGAAATCAAAAATTTTCAGATCTTAAGTGCGCATGCTAGTACAAGCTTTTTTCTTACGTATCCATTTTCCCTATGAAGTGTTGTCAATCAGTTGTTGGTAAGTAATGACTACCGCCTGTGTATACTCATCTATTATCGCTGTACTATGGATTTAGCTATTACTACTGTCATCTTAACAGCACTTATATCCACACTGTAAACTATAAAAACCTACTGTTTTTATTAATTTAAAGTGACATGATTTTTTTTAGCAAATTTTATGGTTTGTGACAGGCTCGAAAAGTATGGTTTAATAAACTATTCGTTGATGTAAGTTCGCAGTAAAAGATTTGCTGCTCTTGCTTGGTTGATTGGTGTAGAGTGGATATTGGTACAATGCAGTATCAATAGAGTAGTATGTTTTAAGCCAATGGTGATGGTGAGTAGTTTGATTGGAACAAGTGGCGGGGAGTAGTTTGTTTGGGGCAAGTTGGTGGGGGGTAGTTTTTTTTGGACAAAAGTGGGGTGAGTAAAATTTGTTTTGGAGATGGGGTTTTTTTAGTAGTTTTTTTAGGCAACGGTGGTTTTTTGAATTCAAGGGGCTATTTTTTCTTAGTACAAGTTATGGGATTGCTGCCTCGCATCTGTAATAAAACAAATGTGAACTATTGGTCATTCGTGAATGTACTATTTTTCAAAGTACTAAGTTTTCCGTGGCACCAGGAAAATTTTATCTATCCCACGTGAAGGGCCTTTTGGGATCCATCCCCCAAGCCTTCCTCTTGATAAAAAACCGGTCGGACGCAGCCTCCCGGGGAGGCTCTACCCCAAACAAAAAGCCTTCTGGAAACTACTGGGAAAACCCCTCTGCTGAATCAGTGTAAACGTTAGTCATACATTCGAACATGTCAGAAGATTTTAATAAATATTATTTCCCAAGCTCGTTAGTTTATTATTCTATATGTGCAACCACTACAAAATAGAAACCCTACTAAAAAAAGGCAACAACTTTTAAAAATTGTGAAAATCACTGTTACTAAAATATGTGCAACCACTGTCACTAAAATATGTGAAACCCACTGTTACTAAAATTGTGAAACCACTGTTATACTGCAAAAATTTCATAAATCATAGATTCATAAGGAATGCTGCAATTAATTTTAAATAGACATACCGAATTAAGACATCATGTTAGAAGGTTCATGTTTGGTTAGTTCAACATGTGGCTTTTCATTTTTCCTTTCTTTCGATTTTCCTGAAAAAAAAATTTGTTATTGTATCCGCTGCCGATCGTAAACTTAACCCCTCTTCTATGCTGTTTAAAATAGTTTAAGATGTAAAATTTGTAGCTTAAATTTACGTCTAACCGTCACGGGCTACCCAGTTAGTGGAATTTCCCAAAAATATACTAGATTTAAAATCGGGGGCTCCCCGTGTGTTGATCCGTGTTTTGCAGTTTAGGTTGGTCCATTTTCGTTGGAGGTAAAATGATAGTTTTGGAAACAGTCTATAAAAAAGATAAATTTTCAGATGTATTAATTGGGTCCAATGTGTATTATGCGTGGGACGGTGGGCGAGTGCGCGTTTTTGGCTAGTCTAATATTGTTATACCTCGGTATCATGCTTAATTTAAATTAAATCACTTTTTTTATAATTGTAAAAATTTTTACTATTTCGCCGTTTCCCTTTTTTAAAGGGGGGTATGCACAATAATATAAACATTATGTGTGTACAAAAATGAGGTGAAACACCATCACAAAGGAACTAAAAAATTTTTGTACTCCGTTATTAATTTATGACAAAATACTTTTGTATTTTGTTTCCCAGTTGTATATGTCATTTGTATGATGCCCATTTTTTCCTTTTTTATTTATACTTATGGTATACTTTTTCTTTTATACATTTGTTTTTAATTAGGGTCATATGCTGTATTTTAATAGAAAAAAAGTGTGTTATTACCTTTAGTTTCTAGTAAACCATAACATTTCCCCCTTATTTTTAACCCTTTTATTATGTATACTCAAGATACCAAAGAAATTTTGCCTCAGTGTCTTTCTACCTTTGTGATCAAGGGATCCTTTCTCTTTATAACAAGAAAAAAAATAGACAGCTAAATTATTGAATAAAATGATAATGATCATGTAATGATAAGATAACATAATAATGATATAATATTTAAGTTAATAATGATAATGTTATCATTTAAACGTAATAAGATAAGAAAAATGGATAAGTCATGATTTATTATGATGAAAGATTTTTGAAATAGTAATAATAATAAGGTATTAAAAATAGTGTAATAAAGATTGAAAAATAAT